>NC_044313.2:4504561-4680046 GCF_007474595.2 Lynx canadensis | reverse complement strand
CTCTCTCTGCCCCTCCCACACTCATGTTCTCTTTCTCTCTCTCTCTCTCTCTCTCTCTCTCTCTCTCTCAGAAATAAAGATTTTTTAAAAAATTAAAAAAATAAATATATGTATTTACTTAATTCAGTGATTAAATAAATTAATGTATTTACTTAATTGGAGACCGCACCAGGGCCGAAGCACAAAGAGAAAACGTGCATTAAAATACACGGAGGGAGAATGGCCATCCGTGCATTTACCGTTAGCTGATATTGATCACCTACTACGTGGCTGATGCTGTTCAGGGCCCTGGGAGGAGGGAGA
The DNA here is from genome assembly GCF_007474595.2 of Lynx canadensis. Classification (NCBI taxonomy): domain Eukaryota; kingdom Metazoa; phylum Chordata; class Mammalia; order Carnivora; family Felidae; genus Lynx; species Lynx canadensis. The sequence continues at coordinate 4,679,743 of NC_044313.2, read as the reverse complement.
GGAGAATTCAGACTTTGCCTTCATTTCAGGGCCAGTAAATAAAGGACATATGCATGGAGATGTTGATTTTGGCAAAAAAAAAAAAAAAAAAAAAAAAATGAGGACCCATCAAGAGGGAAAGTTTGAAAAAAGATTGGTTCCACTTACGGGTCATGGAACGATCTGCAGCCCATCAGAGGCGTGCTTCAGATCTATAAGGGCCAACAGGGTGGGATTTCTGCAATTCGTTAATTGGTGGGATGAGCAACATGCCTCGTGCGTGTCGTGTCCCCAGAGTTTACATCTGCGCGCACTCGGCTGTCGAGCATCGTGGGCACGGCGAACGATGTGCTGAGACACGTTGCAAGTTACCACGTAGATCACTCAGAACATGCGGTTATGTGTTCAAGAACAAAGGTGTGCAGAGACACTCAGTGGGTCATCACGTATTTGTACCACAGCGCACGTGTTCAGGAAAAGCACCTGACTTCGAAAATTTAGTAAACCAAATCGGCCTGACCTCCAAACCAGGATTGGCAGAAACATGGTGACAGTGGGTCCCTGGAGTTCAGGGGAATGGCCATGCCCAAGGGTCTGGGTTTTATCCTGGAAGGCCAGGAGACCGTGCCTGTTGAGCCCAGGAGGGTGAGTGTAGACTCAGGACACCAACAGAGAGTTTGAGAACATGCACCCCCCCCATCGCCTCTTTTTTAGTAGACTTTATTTTTTAGGGAAGTTTCGCTTTCACAGCAAAATTGAGTGGAAAGTGAAGAGATTTCTTATGTACCCCCTACTCCACACACACAAGTCTTCTATCAACGTCTGGCATCAGAGAGGCACACAGACACCCCATTACGTCTCCAAGCCCATGGTTTACATTAGGGTTCACTCTTGATGACATCCATTCTGTGGATTTTGACAAATGCACATGACACCTATCCATCATTTTAGCGTCCTGCGGAACAGTCGCACTGCCCTAAAAATCCCCTGTGGGCCACCGATTCATCCCTCCCTCTCTCCTCATCTCTGGCAACCGCTAATATTTTTTCACTGTCTTCATGGCTTTGCCTTTGACTTCTGTCTTCATTAACGTTTGCCAGAACGTTATGTAGTTGGAATCGTACACGTATGTAGCCTTTCCAAATTGGCTTCTTTCGCTCGGCGCGGGCGTGGGGTCCTCCGCGTCTTGGCTTGGTAGTACCACACTTGGGTTTAGTGCTGGATGACAGTTCATTGTCTGGACGCTTCGCAGTTTACTCATCCATCCCCCTAGCAGAGGGCTTCTTGGTTGCTTCGACGTTTTGGCAAAATTATGGATAAACATTCGTATGCAGTTGTCCGTGTCAGCGTTACGTTTTCGACTCATTGCGGTAAACGCCAAGGAGCGCGATTCCTGGATCGTATGATAAAATTACGGTTTCTGTGAGAAAATGTCAGACCGTCTTGCAAAGTGGCTGCACCATTTTGCATTCGCAGCAACGAACGGAAGTGTCTGTTGCCTCACATCCTTGCCAGCATTTGGTGTTGTCAGTGTTCTGGATTTGGGCCCTTGTACCGGGTGGGCGGTGAGATCTCTCCATTTTAATTTGCATTTTCCTGATGACATCTGTGTGCACCGTCTTCTCTCCTGCTGATCTGTCACCTGTGTACTTCCTCAGGGCATGGCCATTTGGGTCTTTTGCTCATTTTCTTTAAGGATTGGAAGTTTTTATTTTTATTTTGAGTTTATTTATTTTGAGAGAGACAGAGAGGGGTGGGGAGAGGGAGAGAGAGAGAGAGAAAGAGAGAAAAAGAGAGAATCTCAAGGAGGATCTTCACTATCAGCATGGAGCCCAACATGGGGCTCGAACACATGAACCGTGAGATCATGACCCAAGATGAAATCAAGAGTCAGACACTCGGGGCTCTTGGGTGGCTCAGTTGGTTAAGCGTTTGCAGTTAAGCGTCAGACTTCATCATGATCTCTCAGTTTGTGAGTTCGAGCCCTGCATTGGGCTCTGTACTGACAGTTTAGGGCCTGGAGCCTGCTTCAGTTTCTGTGTCTCCCTCTCTCTCTGCCCCTCCCCTGCTCATGCCCTGTCTGTCTCTGTCTCTCTCTCTCTCTCAAAAAAAAAAAAAATTAAAAATTAAAAAAAGAAAAGAGTCAGACACTTAACTGTGCCACCCAGGTGCCCCTGCCTGTTTTTTAATCAAGTTGTTTATTTTCTTATTGTTGAGTTTTGAGAGTTTTTTTGTGTATTGTTGGTAACAGTCTTTTATCAGATGTGTCTTTTGCAAATGTTTTTCTCCCAGTCCGTGGCTTATCTTCTCATTCTCTTGACATTGCCTTTTGCAGAGCAGAAATATTTAATTTTAACGAAGTTCGGCTTACCAGGTCTTCTTTCACAGACCGTGCCTTTGATGGTGCATCTAGAAAGGCATCGCCACACCCAAGGGCATCTAGGTTTTCTCCTATGTGACCTCCCAGGGGTTTTATAGTTTTCAGTTTTGCATTTAGGTCTGTGACCCATATTGAGCTAAGTTTTATGAAGGACTTAAGGTCTGTGTCTACGTTCATTTTTTTTTGCAAGGGGGCGTCCAGGTGCTTAAGCACCACCTGTTGAAGAGACCGTCTTTCCTCCATTGTATTGGCTTTGTTCCTTTGGCAAAGATCAGTTGACTGTATTTCTGTGGGTCTATTTTGGGGCTCTCTGTCCTGTTCCGTTGACCGATTTGTTAATATTTGTGCCCACACCACACTGTCTTGATGACCGTGGCTTCATGGCGAGGCTTGAACCCGGTAGTGCCTGTCCTTCAACCTTGGTCTCCTTCAGGATCGTGTTGTTTACTCTGGATCTTTTGCCTCTTTGCACAAATGGTAGCATGAGTTTGTCACTATCCACAAAATAGCTTGCTGGGATCTTGATTGTGATTGCGTTGAATCTGTAGATCACATTGGGAAGAATTGATGTCTTGACCGTGTGGACTCGTCCAGTCCTGCATCCCAGCGTCTGGGGATTTGGATGCCGGTCACTACACAGTCAGATGGCGGTTTCTGAAGTGGAGTCTGAGGGCAAAGTGGGATGTACCCAGGAGCGTGGGCCTTCCTCCAGTCAGTCCACAGCGTCTACACCGTGCCCCACACGGAGCAAACACCTCATAAGCCACTGCTGGGTTGGATTCCAGGGAGGGAGTAGTTCAAGAAAAAGGAACAGTGAGGAAAGCCTCCTCTAACTGAGGGCCAAGATTTCTTATCTGCTCCTTTAAAAGGTCCTTTTTAGGGGTGCCTGGGTGGCTCCGTCGGGGGAGCGTCCGACTTCGGCTCGGGTCATGATCTCGTGGTCTGTGAGTTCGAGCCCCGCGTGGGGCTCGGAGCCTAGAGCCTGCTTCGGGTTCTGTGTCTCCTCCTCTCTCTGCCCCTCCCCTGCTCACGCTCTGTCTCTCAATAAGAAATAAACGTTAAGAAAAAAAATCTTTATAAAACAAATTAAATAAATAAATGGTCCTTTATCAGCTTTTCCTGACCTTGGGCCTTTGCGTGCCTTCTTTCCCTCACCCACTGGGCCCCCTGGGGTTCTTTCTGGCTCCTCTCCATCCACGTCCAGAAGTTATGTCTTGTGGGGGTCTGGTCTCAGCCCCGGCTTCACTGGGTCACCTCTGGCCCTGAGCCCCTGGGAGCGCACGCACACGCACGCACCGTGACTTTGTCTCCCTGGAGCCTGCAGTGGGTCCAGATCATCTCTGGAACCCTAACCCACACACGCGTGAGTTTGCCGTCACCCGCGCCTCGCCCGAATGTGTGACCCCTCGTCTCCATTAGCCCCCACACGTGACTTTTCCTTCTACAGAAGCCCGTGGCTCTCCCAGCTCTCCTCTCTGCTGGGGGTGTGCATTCAGACGATGCCAACAAATCGGCTCCTCCAGGCCGAGCGGGGGTTCGGAGGCGTCTCTGCTTATCCTGCACGTGCCCAGTGTGTGTGTGCGGCCTTCTCTGGGGCGCATAAGTGCTTTTTTCAGCTCGCACAAATGCGAGCGATTAGACATTCAGTGAAACACCCCAGCTGGAGCGTAGCCGCTTCGTGGCATTCCTGGTGACAGCCTCCCCTTTTTGGAGCCGGGCAGGCGGGAGGTAAGAGGAGAACAGCGCTCGGCTTGTTGGGGCGTTCGTAGCGCACCCGGGGTGGGGGGACTGAGAATACTTCCTTAGAGGCCTCTGTGTGGCAGGGGTTGTATTTAGAAGGAGAGCTGCTTGGTAAAGGCCAACCGCGGACTGGGGGCTGGTCAACACCCCAGGGATGGGGTGTGGGGCCCCCCTGGCTCCTGACAATGACCTCAAGCCAGCACACGGTGCGGAGACCAAGGGGGGGTGCCCCTTCGTGCTCCGTGGTATCTGTCAGGTGCTCTCTCGGCGAGAGCGCACGGCCCCTGGGACTGGCATCCTTACCGCTGTGCGACTCTCTCTCCCCTCCTAGCGTCTCTAACCGTCTGTCCCCTCCTAGCGTCACTGCCCTTGGTGGCCGTGAATCTAGTCACACTCTGGTCCAGGCACGGCAGGGCCAGGCGTGCCGTGGGGACCTGGCAGGTTGCCGCGGAATGAATGACTGAGTGGGCGAGTGAATGAATGAGCGGATGAATGCGTGGAGAAAGAAGATGTGCCACGCGCCTTGCGTGACACTTCCCATGCAGTCGCCGGGGAGATGCTCGTTCTGGGAGGTGACAGAGAGACTTTCGATTGTCCTTCAGGAATTATTGGGTTGTTTTCATTTCATTCAACAACAAGCATGCATTATCTCTTTTATTCTTGAAGTTCTACGTAACAACAGGGAAACAGGGTAAACGTCCGGTCCTTCCTCTTTGCTGGGGCGCAGGGGTCGTGGGCGGTCTGGCCATCCAGGCCCGTGGCTCCAGCCCCTAATTCGGGGGAGGCGGCCCCTGATACGACATCCTGCACCTGCCCGCAGGCCGGCGCCCATGGGGTGTGGGGATGGTGTTAGGTCTCCCAGCGCCGGGTGCCCTGGGGCCGAGCAAACAGTTGCATCTTCAGGGCCCCGACCTGCTCCAATGCCCGGCCAGGTAGGGAGCTGTGCCCAGGGTTAAGGCTCTGTCTCCTGGACACTAACGATGCTAGTTACTAAGAGGGTTGACTTTTTTTTTCCCCTGTAGTCTGACTCTGGGGCCAAGCCTCTGGGAGAGTCTATGCTGCCCACGTAACAGGTTCAGGCCGAGAAAGCGCCCTCAGTTGCGCGTTCCCTTTACCCGGCCAGTTAGAGCGGGTCAAACCCTCGTCTTCACCGCCCACCCGAGGCCCTCACAGCTTTACGCTAGAGAGCCGTCCGGCACCCTCTCCTCCCCACTGCGTCCCCCCCCCCCATAAATTTGTGCCAGGCCACTGCCCACGCTCCTTCTGGGATCACAGGTAGCTGTCACCAGCGAAAGACAAGGTGTGCAGCTCATTTTGGTTTCAGGTCAGTGGAGGGCAAACACAGCGATGAGTCGGCCGTGGTTTGGAAAAGTAGTTCGCCAGCCTGGTGTCTTGAGACGTCAGTGGGGATCCACAGAACGTTTTAGAGCAAGGTCATGGCACGGTCCGATCTTAATAGGTAGCAACGGGCCAAGCCCTGAGGCGTGGAATGGATTTGGGGTACCGCTACAGGACCATCTGGTAAACACGGATCACGTACCAGGCTTGCGTTGAGGGCTTGAGGGAGGGCCTTTAAACTGAACGCAGACAAAAGTGACCAGAGCGGAGACCGGAGCTGGTCGGGAAAGGCGGGTTCTCAGCGGGCCCACAACCAGCGGGAGGAGACTGGGATGCTGCTGTGTGTCGGTCGGGAACAGCCCGAGGCACTGGTTACATTTGCCAACCCTGGCGACGTGTTTTATTGTCATGGCTGGGGAGGCGGGCCGGAGTCACTGGCGTTTAGCAGGTGGAAGCCCGGGATGGGGCTGAGCGTCCCGCAGAGCACAGGACGTACCCTCGTGACAAAGGATCGTCAGGTGCAAAATGTCACCCTGCCGAAGCCGGGAGACCCTGGGCTGAGGTAACGTCTGGAAGGGGAGGAAGGACGGAACCTTGCCGTCCACCGGAACCAGGGCCTGGGGGAGGAGCTAGACTGGGGCCACACACCAGACCGAGGTGCCTTCAGATTCCTAGGCAGAGGCGGAAACGTTTGTCTAGAGGCCTCGACTAAGAGGGGCGGGGGTCACGGGCCGAGAAACATTCGCTGATGTTGGAGGAAGGACGTGCATCAGAGGAAGGGGGTCCACGGAGGACCATTATGATGGCTGCTACGCCCCAGCGAGCCATGTGGAAACGTAGCCGACCCGTGATACCGAGGGTCCTTTCCTGCCCTTCTGCTGGGGCCAGCAGACAGCTGCAGGCCTGTCGTGCAAGCCCGTCGTCCATGCTGTGCACGCACTCGCTGGCCACCCAAGTGTCTGGAACGCTCCCCCTTGCAGCTACTCAACTCCCACTCTTTCTTTAGCTCTCAGCCAAGGCTGCTTCCTACAGGAAGCCCTCCCTGACTGCTAGTCCCGCCCGGGTTGCCTTCTCTCGAAGAACCGTGCGTGTTCGTTTCTTCTCTCAAAGAGCGTGCGATGAATGTCCGTCCCCCCCGTTACCCTAGAGACGTCCCGAGAGCCAGAAGGGCTTCTGAGTTGGCCCATCAGCGTATCTATCTTCAGAGCCCAGCACGTAGTAGGTGGTGGGGAAATGTTTTGTAACTTACTACGCTTTGTCCCCGATGCCTAAGAAAGAGTCCTCCTTGCACTGCGTGAACGGCCACACAAGGTGACGAATCCAGACTGGGCCAGGGGACGCTTCTCCAGTCCCGGGAAGGTGGAGGATGAGCGCAGCGGAGTGTTGTCCTCCCTCTCGTAGAAGCCACAGGGCCGGGGGTGACCTGCAGGCGCGTGTGGCCGCCGGCCCTGGTGCCGAGCACAGCACGTGCTCGCCCTCCGGGAAAGCCACGAGCTGTGCACAGAGAAGGAAGGAGACTGTGCTCTGGGCCGAGCATCCGTCTCCAAGCTGCCCCGTCCTCTGTGCCCGAGAGAGAGGGATGGCATCTCCCTCCTGGAGGAGAAGTCAGGCCTCATACCTTTCATCTAAGTTTCCATCCCTTGGTGAAAGTGTTCAGTTTTCCTTTGGTAAAGCAAGAGTCAGGGTTAGCATTGACCCCTAGGTCTTAAAATCTTCTGGTGTCATCAGCCTCTTTGCTGCCGAGACCCCCCTCCTTGCAAAATTAATTATTTGAAGCGGAACCCAGTGTAACTGCAGCCCATCGCCCACTCTGTCTGCAAGGTGTCCTTTTCTTCTATTGAATTTAAACGTCCACGAATGTATTTTGATAGATGATGCTTCCAGCTGTCTCTAAGAATTAATGAAGTTCTTAATTCCGTTTTTTCAGCCCTTGGCCAACTGTGGACAAATCTCAATTTTAAGGGAAAGATTGACTTCTTTATTAAGAAACCTAAGTGCCTCGGCGATTCTTTCCTCTTTCCGAGGGTGCTCGCGTCGTACGGCGATTAATTCTTCTCGCGAAGGTGCAGGTTGCTGACACTCGGGAATGTCACTCTGGGGCCCGTGAGCCCTGTTCAAGTCATGATTTTTAAAAACGCGTCTGCACCAGTGAGTGCCACGAAGAGTTTCCTTCCCACCGGGCACTCACGGTCGGTTGTATAATTTTCAGAACACGGGCTTGTCCGCAGTCTCCCGATGTCAGCATTTTGCTGGACGCGTGGGGGGTTCCCTGGCTCACCCTGGAACTGCCCTCTGGCTAAATGACAGGTGCAGCCAGCCAGCCTTTCCTGTGTTCTCACACCGAGATGCCGTGAACGCGTTTGGGCTTTAAATGCCTCTCGTCCCGGGCTCTCAGAACCCTCTGAAGAGCCTGCGTTCTGCTTCCGAAATTCGGTGTAAGATGCGTTTCCTTAATAGGTAGGTCACTACTGCAGCGGGTGGGTTTGACTTCTTCCGAAGTTTCTTTAATTTTAGCTTCCATATGAAATTTTTAGGCTCATCAAACGGCAGGAAATAGTTGCCGATCCCCTAAATGTTATCATTCCAAACGTCTCAGGAGTGGCAAGGATCTTTTTTTTGTGGCTGTTTTAAGTACTTAAATTGATCTACGTCCCTGTGGAAATGTGAAAAAAGCGTGGATTGGGTACGTCCACTCTGCCAGGAGTTTGGGGGGTTTTTCTGTTACAAACCGTGTTCTCCCCACACCTTGCCCGGTATTCGCTGTAGACAAGAGCCAGATCCTAATCAGAAGGGCTTGCCTTCCCTGAAAATAGGAAGAAATCGTGATTTCCCCTTTGCATTCCTTTTACAGTTTATATTACAACAAAAATATACCAATGATTTTTTAAAGCTTATTTACTTATTTTGAGATTGAGAGAGAGAGAGAGAGAGAGAGCATGTGGGGGAGGGGCAGAGAGAGAGGAGGTGGGAGAGAATCCCAAGCAGGCTCTGTGCTGACAGGGTCCAGCCCGACATGGGGGCTTGAACTCGCGAACCATGAGATCGTGACCTGAGCTGACGTCAAGAGTCGGATGCTTAACAGATCGCGCCACCCAGGCGCCCCTAAATGATTTTGTTTTATATTCCTCTTATAGTTTGTGTTAGAGCTTAAATATAAATGTATGTGAGTGGCCAAACGTCAGGAACACAGCTGGCTTCATTTCAGCTAAGTTCGGGGACCCCTCCTCAGGTGCAGCGAGGGGCTGAGCCTGGAGCCCCCGCTCCTCAGACCCAGGCGGGCGCAGGGTCCCACGGCCTCGCGCCGTGTCCCGTTCAGGACAGCAGGCGCTGAATTCACGGGCAGCGGCCGCACACCCGCGCTGTTTTTGCTGCACTGGCCCCTTTGCCTGCACCGCCCCCCTCCCGGCTTTCTTGCTGAGGTCCCCGGGCCCCCGGAGGCTTCCGTGCGGTCACTGGTCTCCCCAGCGGTCTGTGGGTGTCCCCGGTTGGGTGCGGACGTCACAGGCATCGAACGGGGCGGTGAACGCAGCATGCGCGGGCACACCGGTCTTTACTCCACCTCCAACAGCCCCCAGAAGCGGGTGGACGTTCCGTCCTCATTGGGACACGAGCAGTGGAAGCTCGGGAGGCCAGACGCACCGGGTCTACAGTCGGTTGGACTCGCTGCCTCAGATCTCCGCACAGCCCCTCGGCAGGAGTGCGGGGACCTTGGACGCTCGTGTCCCGGAGAGACTTGGAGACTTGCTCAAAGGTCCGATCACTTATGTTTCCGGGTGGGTCAGATGGGACAGCGGGAGCTTCCTCGGACAGATACCACAGCCAAACACATGCACACCAGCCTCCTGGAGAAGGCGGTGGTCGTGGTAATGCTAAAACGTCCGTATTTGTTGAGCATGTGACGTGTGCCGGACCCCAGAGAGGGCGCCTGTTAGGAAGGTCACCGTGCACATCCCACAGCGCCACGGGGCGACCAGCCACTCCCTTTGCCGGGCATTCCGGGGTTGGCCGGCACGCGGGGGGTTCAGCGTGAGGCTGGACAGTCTCGGGCAAAGCGGAGCAAAGTGGTCACCCCACGCATGACCCCAGGGTAAAGGCAGATGTGTCTCGTTCTGTAAGTGGAAACCCCATGGCTCAGAAAGCGAGGCCAGCAGCCCGGTTCTTCGTCTGGTAGGAAGACCAAGGCGGGTCAGACCCCACATCCTCACGTCCTGACGGCAGTGCCCAGGTCACGGCCGTGAGAGGCAATCCTTCCGTAGCTGAAGGCTCAAGGGCATCCATATGACCAACATCTTAAGAAAGATTCAAGTGCAAATTGGAGATCCCTATTCCCTTTTGAAAAGGAAACGGTAAAAATCAGAAAATGATTTTTTAAATTTATTTCAAACATTTTTTTTCAGTTTATTTATTTTCAGAGAGACTGAGACAGCACAGGTAGGGGAGGTGCAGGGAGACAGGGAGGGAAAGAGAACCCCAACCAGGCTCCGAACTCTCAGTGCAAAGCCCCTCACGAAACCATGAGATCACGACTGGAACTGAAACCGAGAGTTGGACCCTTAACCGACTGAGCCACCCAGGCGCCCCCAGAAAATTATTTTTAAACAAAGTTTCATGCCTAAAGGAACGCAAGCTTGTTCTGTTGGAAATCAGGCTTTCGGTGGCAAAGGAACAGACACTCCCAGGGCAAGGTCAGGCCAGCGGCACGGTTCCTTTTCCAGCCTTAAGTCCGTCGACGCTGACGGTCGGTCGTCTGTCGCCCTGTTGTGTGAGGAGTGCATGATGCAAGAATATTCCTCAGTTGACTTTTTAAAGACAAATTAGTTAATTTGTCTGTTTCTTTATACAGGATAAAAAGCAATTCCAGCCATGATCCAAAACAGTCGATCAAGTTAAAACTTAGAAGTGCATGTAAGCTTTAAATGTATACACCTTGAGTGGCGCCTGGGGGGCCCAGTCGGTGAAGCGTCCGAGTTCAGCTCAGGTCATGATCTCGCAGTTCATGGGTTCGAGTCCCACGTCGGGCTGACAGCTCAGAGCCCGGAGCCTGCTTCGGATTCTGTGTCTCCTTCTGTCTCTGCCCCTCCCCGACTTGCACTCTGTCTCTCTCTGTCTCTCAAAAATGAATCAATGTTAAAAAAAAATTTTTTTTTAATGTATACGCCTCAGATTCCCACAAAGTGACCCAGCTGTGTAACCAGCACCAGAGCGAAGGAATGCCGCGTGCCCAGCCCGCACTCCAGCCTCCTGGTGCTCTCTTCCAGTCCCTTCCAGGGGTATCTACTGTCCCCACTTCTAACACCATACATTCATTCCGTTTGTCTGCTTTTGAACTCTACGTAAATGGAATCATGGAGTGTGTAACGTCTGTTTTGTATTAAGGTTTCTTGAATACCGACGATACACGAGGAGCTGTGTAGATCTTCGATGAATGTCAATGGCTTGGCTTTGAGTGCATCCCAGTATGCCCTTATGGAAGCCTGTGTGTCCCGTATGGGTCACAGAGGTGTCTGAGTAGGCCAGTCCTAGAAGACCACACTCCACCGATGACCGGCTCACCCGCGCTGTGCGTGCTCGGGAAGGCATTGCCACTGGGTAAATCAACCATGTAAGCCTCACGGTAACGGAGTTCAGCAGAGTCATGCGGCCTCTGTGTTGGGGGGTCTTGTGAATGCTGAGGTCCTGTGCACTCTGGGCTCGAGCAAACAAGTCAGGACAAGAAAGAGAAGTCGCGAGTAGGTGTGAGGGGAGGTAGGTTTTCCAAAGTCACCTTCCCCGGCAGCCACCGGCGGGGACCTGATGTGAAGGCACAGCTGTCTCAACAGACGGTCCCCTTCCAGCCCCGGGCTCTGCCCAACAACATGCTTGTCCATCCTGGCCATCGATGAATCCTGCCTCTAACGTCCTGGGAGCCCTCGGCCGGTGCCCGGAAGCTTCCGCCGTTTCCGGCCTGCAGGCTGGCATGACCCTTGTTTTGTCTTGATACTCTGTGCTTTTCATCCCCGTGCTAGCTGAATGACTGAGCTCCGGGCTTCTTCCTCATCACCCCTGGTGTTCTACTCCGTGAACGTGGAATCATAATAACGGGGCGGTTACAAGCATTCAATTAAAAATACTTTGTGGGAGCGCCTTGCACAAGTAGGCATCCGATAAATACCAGCTCCCTTTCCCTGGAGATAAGATGTGATTGCAACTGTGCCTTAAAATTCGGTCCGAAGCTTCCTGGCTGACGAGGCAAAAATGAAAACACAATGGCTTGTATTGTTCTGGTCAGATTAAAAGAATGTTCCCAGTTTTTCAGGAAATATAAACACTTTCCTGGAGCTAGATTCGAAGGCATCTCTCTTTTGAAAGCCTGAGTAATTCAGTTGATGGGGTTTGTGACCATTTTTTTTCCGCCAGAAGATGAAGAAGTCACCTTTTTATCTCCATAGCATGTGTGAATCCCTTAATTAAAAAATACTTTCCTGCGGCCATAAATTAAGTATGGAGAGCTAATGCGTTGCCATTAGGATTGAGTGAGTTCTCTTTCTCTGTTTCCTTACAACGTAGAACAAAAGGGCATAGGGTCTGGGGTGACAGGAGGGAGTCCTTCCTTTGCTTGTTTTTTGACGCCCCCGATGGCTCGCATGGGTCTGTGAGGATGGAGGTGATGTACATGCAAGTGTCCTGTGGCATCGGCATCTGTAGAGGAAGGGATCAGGCTGGGAGCCTTTTCTGCTATCAAATCACATGTCTGTAGGCTCAGTGTGAGTGTAAAGTCTGATTAATCAAAAGCCGAGTGAGCTGTTGACACACGCCGTGGGTGCTTTGTGCAACTGTGCTCGTTCTGGCTTGTGAGCGCAAGGTTTTGCTCCAAGGGCTCATGGGGGTCGGATCCAGAGCCCGGAGCCTTGTGGGGCTTCCCCAGTTAGGGAGGCATGGCGGTCTCTTCTCTTCACCTGCCTGGAAACTTCAGAATTTGGATGGGTTTGCAACTTCGACATGAATGATCAAAGCATTTCAGTTTTTTGTTCTTTTTTTAATGTTTTTTTTAAAGTTATTTTTGAGAGAGAGAGAGACAGAGTATGAGCCGGGGAGGGGCAGAGAGAGAGGGAGACACAGAATCGGAAGCAGGCTCTAGGCTCTGAGCTGTCAGCACAGAGCCCGACGCGGGGCTCGAACTCATGAACCATGAGATCATGACCTGAGCCGAAGTCGGAAGCTCAACCGACTGAGCCACCCACGTGCCCCAGTTATTTGCTTTTTCATAGAGGAACTTACACACACACACACACACACACACACGCACGCACACACACACACAAAGAATAGCATGTAACCAAGGTGTTTCCCCAGCTCTCAATGGTCAGGAAATTCAGCACACACAAAGTCCAGGGAGATGTGAAGGGTAGGGGGCCACTTCACAAAGGGGCTCTTGGGGACCCTGTCCTCCAAGGGCCTTCAGGAACCCAGCTGTTACAGGGCACCCAGAGTACCCTGGGCCTGAGAGCTGGCCCTTGAGATGGAAGGACAGTGAGGGACCCCATCACAATAACCATCGCTTTGCAAATGAAAGGTCTGCATTTGCAGAATTCCTTGGAACCAGAGCAAGCTGTCCTCCTGGTCTCTGACCACCCAGGGCTGGATTTCCACCCTTTAAAGCTGCTGATCTTTTGTACCCTCATTGCCTGTCCCCGCCCCCTCACCGGCCGGTGGGGGCGGGTCCCCTCACCACCATCCACAACTGATCTGTTGTACTTTGTTGTACAAATGCATCAAACGACATTCCATAAATATCGTCTGTCACCCGATTACATATTATATAGCTTCAGATGAAAGGATGTCGCCCGCAAACTCTTTATTCTACACTCAAAAGCTTGATTATTCTAACTATTCTTTCACTAACCCCACAGTGGGCTAAGTTTACCACTGGACGCTGAAGTTTTCATTGTAGCTGCTTTTGTGAACATTTTCCCCTCGTTGCTGAAGATTTTAGGCGGATGACGTTCCTGTTCTTGTTAGAGGAATCGTGTGTTGGAGAAAGGACGTTTCATTTTAATTATGAATATTATGAATAATTAGTCACTTTAGAAATAAACCATTCTCCCCCCCCTCCCACCCCACCCCTGGTGAAATTTATCTGGGGCTAGTGGTTGGATAGATAGGTTTCTATGTCATTAAAACTAATTGTGGTATAGCAAAAGCAACTGAGTCATCATCCTGTCCCCTATCTGTGACACAAGCATGGAGGGTTCGCCGTCTAACACACAGCAGCGAAGAGTTCTGTGTCCCTTGTCACACGCGGAGGGCCTGCCAGTATGTCACACAGAACTGGAGTGTCACAGAGATTGCCCGTCTGGCACGAGCTGTGGGCTCTGTTCGCCTTGCTGATGTGGCACTCGCCACACCTCTGGGGCGTGTGCAGACATTCGCACCCCACTGACGTCCGCCATACAGAGGGACCCTCGTGGGCACAGGGAGTCCCGCCCAGGCCGAGGGACCGGGGAACGGTTGGAGCACAGGTCTTGCAATAACAGACTTGGGGTGGGAACAAGGTTTGGCGTGAGCTTCAAGGATGTCACCTCCGTCGTTGGAGTTTCTGTGTCCTCTCTGTGAGGCGGGGAGGGCCATTCCCAGCCCCGCCCCCCTCCCGTGACAAGGGCTTGGAGATGATTGTCTGCCTGGTGTGTGTGGCAGGAGAGCCCGTGTGCGGTAGCCGTGGCCTTGCTGTCGTCATGGCTACGGTGCGTTTCGGTTCTCTTGACGGAATGAGCACCTGGGTACGGAGGTTCCCATCCAGTCGTGAGGCGAATGCAAGGTGATTCTCGGGCCAACCCTCAAGAGCCCGCGATTTCCAGTTTGGTCGAAGCGGAAGGACACTTGTCGGAAATACGGTGGCTCTGGAATGAGACTCCCAGCTCTCAACTGGCCAGAGATGTGGGCCAGGAGGGCGGGTGTCTCCAGAAGGCCGGCCGGGACCCCTGCTGGGATGGCCAGACCGTGGGGTTTCCATCAGTGCTCACTTAGGCTCCTGCCGAGTGCAGATGTCCAACTCGGTGCAGTTTTCCCAAACTCACCTTCCAGAGATCTTACCTTTGAGATCAGGGCAGAAACCAGTCCTGCTTCCAATGAGCCAGACTTCCTTTGCATTTGCTCGTGAACCTTAGACCTGAGTTTAGGGTTAAGTGGAAAATAACATCTTGGGGTCCTCACAGGACACACCAGATAAACTGTTGGCTTTTTAAGGAAATGGCGCGTTTAAACAACTTTTTTTTTTAATGTTCATTTATTATTTTTGAGAGAGAGAGAGAGAGACAGACTGTGAGCGGGGGAGGGGCAGAGAGAGAGGGAGACACAGAATCCGAAGCAGGCTCCAGGCTCAGAGCTGTCAGCCCAGAGCCCGACGCGGGGCTCGAACTCACGAGCCGCAAGATCATGACCTGAGCCGAAGTCAGACGCCCAACCGACTGAGCCACCCGGGCGCCCCAGGAAGTGGTGCTTCTTGACCATGAGGAAGCTTCACTGCAAGTGTCCTTCCCCTGGTCGCTGGGTCATGACCACTTCCTCCACCGTGGTCCTGGGGGAGCACTCCTCTGCACACAGCTTGTCTCCCGGGGGGGGAGTAACTTCTGGCCTGGGCACCAGGAGTATGGGGTTTTCCTAATGTTGGGGGCATTCTCGCCCAGGGGCGGAAGGCACGCATCCTGCTGGGTTTTGTTTCAGGCCCTCGCTCTTCCTGGGCACTCGACTTCCTGCAACTTGCTTCAAGCTCCTTGTGAGGATAGATGGGCTCCCGTGTGAGGAATGTCCAGTGTTGTGCCTTCGGATCGTCAGTGCCATTCTGACCCCTGTGCTGTGGCCCCACCCCCCTGCCATCCCCAGGGGACGGCCCTGGACTTTCTGTCCTTACCAGAACTGCCCCTTCTCTGGACCTCACCGTCTCTCGTTCACGGTTCGCAAGCTCGCTCATACGATGCTGTGTCCTCGGACCATCATCTGAAGCTGCCCGTGACCTCCTGTGTAGAGGCCTGCCCAAGGTCACCCACCCTTCCACTGCGATGGTGTGCAGGGCCCTGGCCCGGGGAACACACGCTGGGTCTCCCTCCTTCCCTTCGGACTTGGGCTACAGGACAGACCACCAGCCACGCACGAGGCAGGTGAGGCCCCAGGGGTCCCTGCAAAGTGTGCAGACAACCTAGTTCAGCTCTCCCTCCAGCCTTTGACATCTCCACATTGGCCCAAATGCCTGCCCCTACGCAGGCTGTTTGCGGAAACAACTCAATCCCGTGCATTTTAAGATGATTCCGTGAGCCGTAAAGAAAAAAACAAACAAACAACGAAAACTTTTTCCTGAGAACAACGGACGCACTGCCTCCCCGTGGAAGAGGAGGGCTGACCTTTCTAGGTAGACCTTTCTAGGTCCGACATCACACTTCTGTTACGGCGCATTGTTCCAGAATGGGGTGCGGCATATTTGTGCTATAATGCTGTTCTTGTTTCCAAGTGAATACTGCAGTGTTCTTCGATGTGGAGGAGGGATTCATTACAAGTTCACGGAACTTTCTCAGTGGCGGCAGCGGGGGGAGATAGGTGCTTGTCCTCAGCAGAGTATATGCGGAGCCCGGAGACAGTTTTGTTAATAGCTCAGTGATGTATGAAGTCTCCAAAAGCTCACCTTTGGTTATGAACTTGGCACTAGATGGAGATAGTTTTTCTACTTTAAGATGCTACATCGATGCTTAAGGTAGTCTTTGCCACCTCACATTGTTTAAAATTTTTTTTAATGTTGATTTGTTTTTGAGACAGAGAGACAGAGAGAGAGAGAGAAAGAGAGAGAGAGAGAGAGAGAGAGAGAGAGAGTGAGCGGGGGAGGGGCAGAGAGAGGGAGGCACAGAATCCGAAGCAGGTTCCAGGCTTCGAGCTGTCAGAGCTGAGCCCAACGTGGGGCTTGAACCTACGAACCACAAGATCGTGACCTGAGCCGAAGTCAGACGCTTAACTGACTGAGCCCCCCAGGCGCCCCATCACCGTGTTTTAAAGCTAGCCTTTGCTCTGCGCACGTTACATGGATTCTTAGTACTGACCTGGTTTAATGGGTCAGATCTGACAGTTTGGTTGGGGGAAGTTATTAAACTAAAATATTTCAGGGTTTTGGTGTGTTTTTTGAAATTTTTTGTTGTTCTTTCTTTTTGTCGTTATTTGGGCAAAATGACTGGTTGATGAACATATCTTTCCTCACTTGGTTTACTACTTTTCAAAGTCTTTTTTGGGGGGGAGGGCCGCCTGGGTGGCTCAGTTGGTTAAGCCTCCAACTTCGGCTCAGGTCATGATCTCGCTGTTCACGAGTTCCAGCCCCGCGTAGGGCTCTGTGCTGACAGCTCAGAGCCTGGAGCCCGCTTCGGATTCTGTGTCTCCCTCTCTCTCCCCTCCCCTCCCCCACTCATGCTCTGTCTCTCTCTCTCTCTCTCTCAAAAAGAAATAAACATTACAAACAAAATTAAAAAAAAAAAAAAAAGTCTTTCTTAGGGATAGCTAACATCTTTTCTGCTCCGGATATCAGGTTCCTGGAAAAGAATTGTGCCATTTTTAGAGTGGTTCTTCTCCTTTTAGTATGATGCTAATATATTTTTTGAGTCTCTCAGCAGCCTCCTCTGGTGTCTGTGCGGGATGCCCACATAACTCACTTCCTGGGAACTCTGAGACTAGGACCCCGTCTTGAGGAATGGCCACCCCTTTACCCAGGCCCCCAAGTCAGGCCTAGGTCTCCCTTGATTTCTTCCTTCCTCTACATTCTGTAAGACTGGTGGGCTCAGCCCCCTTGGTCTTTAAATAGCCGCCCATGCCCAACTCCATCCCTCCTGCCGCCGCCGCAGGGGCACCTCCCCCTCCCTCACCTGGACTCAGAGTGGCCTCCATATTTGTTCACGGATCCACTGTCCACGCTCAGTCTTTCTCCCCTCTGCAGCCACCCCAGTGGCCTTCCTTTTGGCAGAGAGAGGGATGTCCAGGCTTACAGCCGTCTGCAGCCCCCTTGCAGCTTCTGCCCGAATCCAAACGCCTTTGCAGCATCCCAGGCCCAGCACACCTCACATTCCAGACCCGTACTTGTGATTTATTGGATATCTTCTGTATACCGAGTTCAGCGCCGGGTCCCTCGTGTGGATTACCTCTCTTATTTGCCCAGCACGGTGAGGATTATTATTCCTATTTCCCAGGTGAGGAGGGTAAGGCTCAAAAAGGTTAAGTGACTTGTTCCAAGTTCAAAGCCAGGATTTAAATTACTTGCCATTTCCAGAATGTTCCATGTACTCTCTGGCTTCCCTGTCCGCCTGGGAATCTCTTCCTGAGAAAGATGCCCTGACTTTGGCCAAACACAGGTTAGATTCCACTGCTTCCACGTTTCAAAGCCCCCAGGCTGGCTGTGGTCACAGAACTCACCCCTGCATATCAGTGATCTGATTATAAGCCACTCTTTGGGAATTCCAGAGGGGGTGACCTAGAGCTCCTGTGCTTGTGTTTTGTTTGTCTGTGTGTCTGTTTTGATCCCTAGACCTTCCGCATTTGGCACGGCACAAGCCCATAGAAGATACCCCACGAACGGTAGCCACCGGTGTAAGTGCATTTATTCATTGACCCAACTGGTATTTTCTGAGTTGCTGATATGTGCGTAGAGTTGTTCACGTAAGAAGTTCAAGGTAGAGATGACAGGATTTCCCAGCAGAAAGCACCAAACTAGCTACGGGTTATGGATCTTTGGGTGAGTGTGTGCACCTTGCTGTTGTCACGGGTAACCTTCGGTGGTGGACTGTGCCTGCCCGCACCGTAGGGCAGCGGAGAGGTGGTCCAACTTAGTCCTGATACACTGCCCGCCGATATTATGTGGCTGTGCAGGTGTGGTTGGAGCAGGAAGACCGAGGCGGATGGGGCAGCGGAGGACGGCGGCCAGGAGGGACAAACTCAGGGGAGCCCGGAGGCTCGGACGAGGTGTCGAGGACGGTGTGGGTATGATGAGCTCCTGGCTGTTTGGGCTGAGATGGAACGCTTTCTGGGCCGGGGCAGCGTGAGGAGAGTGGGGGACGGGGAGACCACGAGGTGTCTGGAGGACGGTGGAAACAGTTTCGTGTGGGTGAGGCGTCTCTGGAAGGTTCCTGCTCCGGACACCGTGGAGAAGAAGCACCACGTGACTTTGGTGGGGCTGCAAAAGGGGGGTTTGATGTTAGAAGTGGGAAGGGGCCCCCTGGAGAAGGAGGGTGCCCGTGCCCGTGAACCGTGTGTGGGTGGCTTGCTGGGGCTCTTCCCCGGAAACTTCCAAGCTCTGTGACGCTCTCCAGACGGTGGTTTTCCGGCACACTCCCCCCTTCCAGTCCCTACCAGTCTGATTGGAAAAACGCTCTTCTCTCTATTCGTGAACGGTAGCTATTCTTATATGATAATAAAACTGTGTTTGTTAACACTGGTGAACTGGCATGTTTTGCTGGTCCCTTTGCCATTTGTATAGGACGGGTAGTAGCTAGCATTTTAATTAACAGCAACAATAGATAATTTAAGATTAAGAAGCACGTTATAAGTTGCCTCTCATTCTGGGTCCATGGGAATAATGGGCCTCCTGAAGAGTTATTTAACGCTACGGCTCATCCCTTACTCTGCCTTGGGAAATCTCGCCTCGCCCAGGCCTCCGCAGCTCACTGCTGTTCACAGCTGAGCATGAGGGTCATCAGCCAAAGCCTTGGCGGTTAAGGCTGATCACAAGTCTGGGGCCCCTTGGTGAAAGGCAGGGGCCTTCCAAACTGGCATTCTAAAAATTAGCACCTGCAAACATCCGTTAACGATCCAGATATCAGAGATAAATCGTTTTCTTTGAGGCTCACTGGCCCTTAATTAGACCAAGAACGACGTCTTTGGAATCCGATCCGGTATTCAGTTGCCATTAGCGTCGTGCACCCAGTGAGCCCGTCGGCAGTACCTTTCACAGGCTGGAGGCAGGGGGAGGAGGGAAACAGGCCTTGCTTTCAGGGAGCCCTGCGGACTCCATCCACCCTGCCCGAGGCAGGAGAAACAGCGTCAGGTCACATGCGATCAAGGCTCTGGCAGCCGAGAGCGAGAAGCACGGGGCCCGCAGGGGAGGCAGTGCTCGGATGAGGTTCGCTCCCTCTCTGAGCCGGTTCTCAGTCCCACCTTCTTCCCTGCCTCGCCCAGCTGGCGGACACATTTAGTCGTGTTCAGAGGTGGTCTGTGGAACTTTCCATTCTCTGCCGGCACCTGGCAGGTACACCTGGCCTCTAGCACCGACTTGAGGGTCCAACTCGACCTACAGCATCACCTGGATGATGAGGATGGTCCTCAGACATGCCTGGGCAGGTGCAGGTTTATCGTCCCTGTGTCCTTCGGTCCTCCTTCCGAATACCGTGAAATTCATCCGCCCGTTCAGTGTGGATGCCTCCCCTGGGCCAGTCACGGCTCTAAGCACGTGGGCTATTCCTCTCCGCGTTCGCTAGGAAAGACACGGCCTTGCGTGTGCACCATCAAAGGATACCTCTAAGCTCGTGAGGCCCCCAAAACAGGCCCAGAGAGCCACCGGGGTTGGCTGGTCCCCATTTTCCCACTGGTGGTTAATTTATATTTCAGTCCTTTTATTTCCAGTAAGCAAGCGGTAGTGGAAAAAGGAAAGTGATTGGATTAACCTACTGATTTTTTTTTTTTTCCTGCAAACTGGAAAAAAAGATGCCGATGTTTGCTGTTTCTAGGCAGCAAGCCCGGACCCGACGTGAGGAGCCCGGGTTTCCCTGGGTGCAGAGCCCATTTCACAGACCAGAACCCTGGGGTCCACAAGGGCGGGGAAGGGAACTGGTCAGCATTGTCTGGGAACGTGGCTGAGCATGACTTGGTTTACTGTAGCCACATGGGGTGGGATGGGGGGGGTCAGGAGCCAGTAGCCAGGGAATGAGAGGTCTCTGGGGCCAAGGCTCAAGGTGAGACCCTGTTTCGTGTGAAGAAAATGGCGGAGTAAGGCAGCTCAGTGCGTGACTAAAATCGGAGCGACGGAGGGGCACACTCACAGATGACCCCATTATGACGTAGCAGGCCTCGTGGAGGCTGAACCAGTGCCACCTGCTGACAAGCCAAGGGCTCCCGGGTTTTCTCCATCTATTAGAAATTTTCATTCGTACACGATTGCAGAATAGAAAGAGCCATCATTTACAGAGCAGGGATCATGTGGGTTTGAGAGGCCAGTACATTTCCACCAAGAGCGACTTTTTTCCCTCATCAAATTTTTTGAGGGAAAATGCGAAATCCGTACCTCCCACACCTGGGGAGCCGGGAGCCCTGGGTAATGTCCCCCCCCCCCACCCCCGGGGGAAGCTGGACCCCTGGTGTCAGGACTGGATTTTGGACGCGGGTGGGAGTGAGCATCCAAGGAAGTGGGGGGCTCAGAGGCTGAGTCTCAGACGCCTGTTTTGGTCCCTCGGATTCTTCCAGGTGGGCTGGCTGGGGGAGGGGAGGGCGTGTGGGAACAGGTGTATTTGGGGAGCCCTGTCTCCTCACCTCCGCCTCCGTGCTCAAAATCCGCACAGTTAGAGAAAAAGAGGTTCATGGAAGAAGATGCACATGAGGGCAGTCAACCTACCACCCGGTGCTGGCTAGGGGGTGAGTGGAGGAGGGGAGGGAGGGTCCCAAGGTGAGCACCTTCCCCTCGCCTTCAGGGCCCAGGTAGAGGCTGAGCGTGCTGTGGGCGCCCAGCCCTGCTCAGAGCCCCAGTTGGACCACACAGCTGTAGAATGACCTGGGGACGTGCACAAACCCCACAGCCCGGGTAAGCTCCACAGTCCAGGCAGAGAGCCCTTTTGCCTTTAAGTCCCTAGTGCAGCTGGTTTAGTTCCCTGGGAGCTCCAGGAAGCCTGTGCCCAGGTCCCGAGTCCCACTGCACCGCCTGGTCGTGGGATGCCCGGTGGCAAGTTACTTGATCTCTCTGGGCCTCAGTCTTCCCATCTGCAAAGTAGGTCTAAACCAGACTCTCTATGGGGGCATTGAGAGACTTCAGTGATCCCTGTGTGCACTTGACGGGATCTCTGGTGTGGACTACCTGTCATTACAGTGGACACTTTCTCCAAGGATGTTTGCACACTGTCCTAGCCCTCGAGCACAAGAACCTTCACAAAGATGCTACTTCTGGGGCAAAGGCTTTTAAAGTATGACATTGACGAATGTCACTATTTGAGAATCGTTTGTGCCGAATGCAAGAGGTGGGCCGGTGAAGAGGTGGGCAGAAGGACCAGGTGCCATCCCGCACCTGCCACAGCCAGGTTCGTGCTGGCTCCGGGCAGAGGGAGGGGCGCGTGCCTGTTCTAGACCTGCGCACGTGGCCCGTGGGAGGGGAGCACAGGCGGGGCCACCCTCCAGGCTGGGGCTGGGAGAGCACCCTGTGCCTCAGAAGGAAACAAAAAGTCCTGTGTTCCCACAGGATAATGGCAGAGAGGAGCATGGATGTTCAGAAGCCAGCAGCCGTTTGAACTTGTCAATATGGAGTCATTGGCTTGCTAATGGGCATAGTTTTCCAATCCAAAGAGGCCCCTCCCCCAACTGTGGGGTAATTAGGGAGGTGCCCTTCTGTGCACTTGGGAGACTGGGGATCCAGCTTCAGAAACAGTGTCAAGAAGCAGGCAGGGACGGACGTGGGTCTTTGCCGAGCAGCTGTCCCTGAATCATTTTTAAAATTTGCCGGATATTTACAAGTCCAGCTCGTTGGTCACAGGTTGGCAAAACGGGTTGGGAAGACAGATCTTTTCTCCAGCCTTAGCAACATTGTTTGAAGGACCCCTGCTCTCACCTCTTCAAGGCGGCTTGCTGTGGGGTGGGCAGAATATCATGGATTCTCCCCAGCTCGTCATTCAGCGAGGTTTCCCGCCTCGGGTGAGGTCAGCAGCCTTTCTCAGCCTCTCTTTGGTAGGTTACAAAATACAGAAATTAACAGCTCTGTGGATGCCTGGAAGGTAGGCAAGGAGACCGTGATACTTGTCAGCGTCTGATCTCAGGGAGAATCTGCAGCCCAGGTGATTCGGGAGCATTTTGCACGGTGTCCCATCGCGTGAGTTGCCGCGTGGAGGCAGAGTGCACTTGTTCCTTGACGGGACGAGGAGGCAGCCGACGTGCCACGGCCAGGGCGCCCTGCACTTGCGCTGCTCACCGCATATGTGATGCGGTTTCCGTCGTTTGCTCCTTTGTAAGTGGATTTTAGGCTCTTTGGGCAACCGCCTAAATGGATTGCCCTACTCCTCGTCTTGAGAGTCGCTGTGCCTGAGGGTGAGCGACACTCCCGCTGTGCCAAGTGCTCTGACAGCTGATCGATTGGGACAACTCCGTGTCTCCGGAAACCCTGGGATCCAGGAGAATGCGGCCAGGGTGGCAGTCCTCTCCGTGGGGTCTGACCACGCTGATAAGACTGCGGCAAGCCCAGATGCATGGTGTTTGATTGCACGAGTTTGCTTTTTTGTGTGCCCTTGCTTTGCAAAATTTCATAAAAGTTCACAATTTAGATAGACTATACAAGTGGAAATACAAACGGAAACATTGTAATTTTTTAAATGTTTGTTTATTTTTGAGAGAGATAGAGAGAAAGAGAGAGAGCGCAACTGGGGGAGGGGCAGAGAGAGAGGGAGACACGGAATCCGAAGCAGGTTCCAGGTTCTGAGCTCTCAGCACAGAGCCCGACGCGGGGCTCGAACTCACGGACCTCGAGATCGTGACCTGAGCCGAAGTCGGACGCTTAACCGACTGAGCCAGCCAGGCACCCCTGCATCCAAATTGCTTTGAAAGGCTGCTGCCCACCGGCCCACGTGAAAGAGTAGCTTGTAAATACACCCTCAGCAACACACAGGCCGCCCACTTGGATGTTTAGGATGCTTCGGGCCAAGGGTGCGTGTGCAAAAGACATTTTACTTTTCTCTGAGTTTGTTAAGATTGTCCGGCTCCGTCCCTCTCAGAGCTGGACAAAGTCAGCATAATTCTGCCTTCTTCCCTAAATGAAGCAGCCCCGGCAGATGGAGTCTAAACGTCATAGTTTTATTTTCTTCTTTGTGAGGTTTGGATACACGGTAACGTTGCTGGGTCTTTCCATATCTCGTGAGCGATCAGGACCGAGCCCTGCAGCCTGGGGCCACTTCCTGCCGGCGTGCCCGCCCTCCTGACCTCGCCCGCCCGGCTCCCCCCCTTCTCGGTGGATTTCCCCTGTTCCGCGTCCTCACACCACCTCTTTCCCAGGGTCTGGCTTGGCAGGCGTCCTCCGCCTCTGTGCCCTGGAAGCAGAGTGGCCGCGTCTGGACGCCCCAGGGACAGACCTCCACACTTGCGTGGTCACGCTGGCTCAGGCTTCCCACAGAAGCACGTCTCCCCCCCTCCCTCCCCAGCCCGGGACGTGTGCGGCCAGCCTGAGCCTTTCCAGGTCTTCCGCACACGGACCTCGGCGCAGCTTTCCCTGGGGGCTCGGAGGGATTTGAGGGAGTTGCTTGTGGCAGTGTTGTGCCCCACCGATGCCTTTCACGGGTCCTCCTGCTGGCAGCTGGCGGTAGACGCCAGGAATGTAAAGAAAAGGCCGACTGTCCCTGCCCTGAAAGAATTTTGGCTTCGTTGGCGGGGGGGTTGGGGATGGAGACACAGAAAGAAAAACCAACGGCCAGCGAACAAAGGTAAATGAACTCCAGGGGAAGCTGGATTTGCCCGTGCGGCCCAGCCAAGAGTGGTCTCAGCAGCCCTGGGTTAGCCTCCCTGCCTCCCTGCTCTGTGTGACATGGGTCAAGGGGCTCGCCGAGCCTCCGTGTCCCCTTCTTCCAAATGGGACTCGCCTGGCCTGTTTCGTGGGACTGGCTCTGGGCTGCGGGAGAGACACCGTGAGCGGCCCTGGACGGGATCCAAAATCCAATGGCTTCTCTCCGTCCCCTGTTTGGAGGGTGGCACCATTCCTGCCACGACCAGAAAGGTCTCCAGGTGTGGAGTGATGCCATGCAAACAGCTCAGAGACACCCTCCTGGCGAGAGGAGCAGCTCTGCTCCCGCGAACCGACCTCCCCCACCCCCAGCTTTAAATGTGCTTGTTTCATCTTTTCAGACCTTGTGCTCCGTATTAGAATTGCAGTCTGCATCAGGGCCTTAGGCTGAAGGAAGTGTTCGTGTGCCGAGGGTTGACTGGAGAGGGTATTCTGGTTGCTTGGGTTTTGTTCTAATTCTGTTCTTTGAGAAACTGATAGTTGTGGTTTTGTGCTACGAAGTGTGTGATCTATTTGACCAGCCCACAGTTCCGTGTATCTTTGCTTAGTTTAAAAACTAAAACAGCATGAGTTCAAAGCTGAATTCAAAATGGTTGTGTGTGTTTTGGGTTGGTATGTAGTCAATTATGCTTATTCATTTGTTTAACCATCGTTGGGCAGGGTCCCCGCCTGGTTCTACACACTCTTGGCTTTTCTCCCTTGTGGTTTTCAGTGTGGTTTGACTCAAGCCTGCACCTTTGCGTCTGCATATCATTGGGTTTTATTTTATGATAAAATGACTGAACATTACATTGGGAGGTAGTTTTGAGCATTTCTAACGAAGGCTGAAGCGTCAAGAGCCCTTTCTGCTCCTGGCTTCTCACCATGCTTGGCCCCAGACAAACACACACGTCTCTCTCCCCAGCATTTTCCCAGGCTCTCTTAGGGGATTGGAAGGAGTGGACTCTTACAATTATTCTTACGAAAAGCAGTTCCCCTCACCTCCCATGATCACCAGCGGCCCAGCAATCAGTGCCTCCCTCACCTTCCCGCCATTCACTTTGTGTTACGTCGGGCCCTGCTGCACTCTGGGAACTCTGTGACTTTATATGTTACCCAACAGACTGGTTCCCAGTTGATTTTTGGTGGATTCTTTGGAATTTTCTATGTGGATGCTCATGTCATCTGAGAATGCTGAAGTCTTACTTTTTTTTCTTCCCAGTTTCAATGCCTTTTATTTCTTTTTCTTGCCTTATTACGTTGACCAGTACAATGTCAAATATGAGTGGTGAATGTGGACATTCTTGCCTTGTTCCCAGTATTAGTGAGGAAACATTCAGTCTTCCCTACTGAAGATCACATTAGCTGTAGACTTGCCCGAGTAGGTTTAAAATTCCTTAGCATTAGGAGAACCATTTTTTCTGCTTTTTTTTTTTTTTTTTTTTGACTTCGACCTACTTCCCGCGTCAGCTTCTTAATTCCTGCAACAACTTGTTACGATTCTGTGCTGTAGAGTGCTGTCTTTGGTGTAAAATATCTAGCCTGGCCACGACTAAGATAAGAAGTATTCTATTTTGGTGGAAGACACCGGGCACCGCATTAGCTACTTAAAAATAGTGGCGATCGAAACATCTAACGGCACAGATGCGTGGCGACAACTCTTCATGGTCTCTAGCTCCAGCGTGAGGCTTCCCTACTAGCCGCTCACACAAAAACCCGAGGGCCACGGCCACGGACCCGGGGGCCAGCTGAGGAGTGGATAGACAGAGCACGGTATATGGTATATGGGAAATGAAAGAGTATTCGTCCCCAGGAAGGAACAAAGAACTAGTACATGTTCCAACATGGACGGGCCTCAAAAATGTACTAAGTAAAAGCAGCAAATCACAAAACGCCACGTCCTGTAGGATCTCATTTTTATGAAATGTCCAGAAGAGACCAATCCATATGCAGAAAGTAGATTGGTGGTCGCCAGGGGAGAGGGGGTGGGGGGAGGATGGGCTGGAGAGCTAAAATGAACTAATGGGCGTGGGGTTTCTTTTGAGATGATGAAAACGCTCTAAATTTAGGTATGGTGGTGACTGTAAAACTCTGTGGTTATGCTAAAAACCATTGAATTGTACACAGGTGGACTTTATGGCATGTAAATTATATCCTAATGAGATGTTAAAAACGAAAAGGACGTAAAAGCTAAATTATTGAGGAGTGAGCAGGCTGGATAATGATTTAGCTGGAAAACCTGGATGAGGGGCCAAGCCATGGAGGTTTTGAGAGGTGGTGTCTGGGAAGAGGGACAGAGGGCACCGCCTTGGAAGAGGGGGGCACCCAGGCTGGGGATGGACACCCAGTCCTTCTGATCCAGGCCAGCCCCCGCGCCCCCCACCCCCAACACTGACAACCAGAGATCACAGGAGAGCTGGGGGCAGGGCACTTTTTGCAAGCTGATGACTGTAGCAAAAAATGTCATCATCACGTAGATAGATAGAAAGGCCTCAAGAAGACCCCAACCACGAAGCAAAAATGAGCACATCCAACTAAAGCTGTAGACCAAGAAGTGACTAGAATGAGCAACTAACTAACACAGGTAACCAGAAAACTAATCCTTTCTCTTTTTTTCCCCCCCTTTCTTTTTCAGACTATAGCCTTCGTTTTCCCTGGGTGAGTACAAAACTTAAACACTTTTTTTCTGATGTGTAGTTAACAAAAAAAAAGGGGGTGTGGAATTTCATGGGATTTCATTGTTAGCGAAGCATCATTTCTAGAGAAAGAGGGCCAGTATGATCAGCTGGTGTATTTGAATGTTATGCCTTAACCTGCTTGAAGAGGCTCATATCATACTTTTGGTTACATCGGTGTGTGTGTGTGTGTGTGTGTGTGTGTGTGTGTGTGTTTGAAATCTGGCTTTGCTGTTCAGTCTCCTGAACTATATTGTTGAGAATACAATTTCAACCTGCTCTCCTTTCACTGATTTGTCTGTACTTTTCAAAGGGCCTCTCCTTATCTCGCTGAACACATTGGATGACTATTAGGGAACACAGAGGCACGTAATTGCATTGATGGTAATTGCCTCTTAAATTGATCTGCTTTGGGGGAAACTGCTGAAAAGGAGCTTTTCTGGAATGCACTTTGGGTTAAAAAAAAAAAAAGAAACAGTGTCATTGTCACATCGTTTTATGCCTTTTGAGATCGAGGCAATGTTCCACGGCCCTGATGTCCTAGTACTTAGAGAAGGAAACACCACCGCCTTTTGTGTTCTACTCAGTTGACTTACTGGTGTTAAGATTCCCCCAAAGAAATCAAGGGAAGAAAATCTAAGAGCTCTTGAAGTGGCCACAGTATGTGGGCAGGTGGCTCTGGGGCACGGTGGTGCGTGTGCTCACGTTTGGTGAGTGCACCGGATGTAGGCGGCCAGGATGTTGTATTTCTCACATGCGTCACCTTGTATGAAATACTCTGACTCCCTCCTGAATTATTCTAAGGTCGGTGGGTCGATTGTTTGGCTTTGGCTTCCCCCCCTTTTGGTCTCGTGGCAGTGTCCCATCTGGGTGTAAATGCTTACGGTAGTCCCGGTGCGATCGAATGCGTGTGGGTTGTATGGACTCTTGCTCCCTGTCTCAAAGGAATGCAGATACAGCCAGCGGTTTATTGAGATAGAGAATGGGGAAGGCTCCGTTTGTCACCTGCTAAGCTAATTGCGTTGACCCTCTTCTCTATGCCATCATTATCGGATGTGAATCAGTTTTCAATGGCATGATCTACTTCAGCAAAAGTCAACAGTGGGCTCCAAGAGCGGGAATATTACTGGGGTAGAGACTTACGTACAAGCAGTCTTCAGTCCCTCAGTGCCTCAGAATCCTAAGCGAGAGGCATTGGCTCATCCATATTGGTTTCAATGGATATTAAACATGCTGTTCGTCAAGAGCACGGGCTCCCTATCTTGCTGGAATGAAACATTTGAGGGTCTCATCCCACAGACTCATCCCCTCCCCAAATACAAGATCCGGGTTATGATTTGTTATAACATCTGACCTTTACCCTCCTTGGCTCTCCACTCCGCACCGATTCCTCCAAACCCAGTCTTCCCATTTGCCCATTCCAGAGTTTCCTCCCTCTTGGCAACTCCATCTGCTCCCTGGCCATGTCACTCAACCTGGTCCCATCGTTCACCTCTCTTTCTTTCTTTCTTTCTTTCTTTCTTTCTTTCTTTCTTAAGGTTTATTTATTTATTCTGTGAGAGAAAGAGAGAGAGAGAGAGACGGAGCACATGTGAGCAGGGGAGGCCCAGAGAGAGAGGGAGAGGAAGAGAGACTCCTAAGCAGGCTCCCACTGTCAGCACAGAGCCCGACATGGGGCTCAAACCCAAGAACTGTGAGATGACTTGGGCCGAAGTCAAGAGCCAGATGCTTCACTGATGGAGCCACCCAGCCGCCGCTTCACCTCCCTTCTAGGAGGAAAGAAAGTAAAGGTTGCTCTCGGAAGCTATGAGTTGTTAGGTAACAAGGGCTGCTTATTTTAGGAAATTTCTCTTCGACGTGAGGAAAGTCTGTCCCAAGCATAAGCCCCTGCTTTGGTGGCTACCTCATTTAAAGCCTTTGTTGGAATCTGCTGCTGGGGGCATCAGGGTTAGAACATCGGATGGCTCTCTTAGCCTAAACGTTCACTGCTAAACATTTGAGTCTTGTCCCAGAGTTTCAGGATTTCCACTAACAGAAAGGAATTTATTTCTAATTTGTGGGCTTAGAAATTTGGTTTGGAGTCAGTTAGAGCTAAATAAATAGCTCACTTTGGGCAGGGCAGGAGAGAGCAAGCCCCCTGAGGTCGGTGACTGTCCCAAGCCATGGTGCTCAGGTGGTGGGGTGGCTGCAGGAGCCCAGGAGACACCTGCTGGGTGAACCCAGGAGCCCTGGGCGCCCCCTCTGCTCTCAGCTGTCAGTCCCTTCCTGGGGTCATTGTAATGTATAAATGAGCTCACCCTGAGTTAGCAGGTAATAAAATTGATGTAATTAACATCATCACAAAATTATGGCAGTTGTTTCCAACGTTTAGAGATGTCATTTAGGGGCGCCTGGGTGGCTCAGTAGGTTGAGCGTCCGACTCTTGATTTTGCCTCGGGTTGTGATCCTAAGATTGTGGGAGGGAGCCCCGCCGTGGGTTCCACCCTGGGCATGGACCCTGCTTAAGGTTCTCTTTCCCTCCCTCCCTCTCTCTCTCTTTCTCTCCCTCCGCCCCTCCCCCTGCACACATGCGTGCGCTCTCTCTCTCTCTTAAGATAAAAACATAAAAATAAGGGGCACCTGACTGCTTCAGTCTGTTAGGCATCCGACTAACAGATGATTTCACAGTCGTGGTTTCGAGCAGGCTGTGCACTGATCGTGGAGCCTGCTTGGGATTCTCTCTCTCCCTCTCCCTCTGCCCCTCGCCTGCTCACACTGTCTCTCAAAGTAAATGAATAAACTTTTTAAAAAGTTGCAATTAAAATTAAAAAGTAAAAATACCAAGCGGGCATTTAAGTGGGTAGTGATGTATGTCCCAGTACTATAACAGAGAGCAAAGGAGTTCTTTTTTCTAGCAGCACACTCTGACTTTTCATTAAAAAAAAAAAAAAAAAGACGCTCTATATTAATATCTGGCCTTAAAAAAAAGAGTCCACTTTCCCCTGTTAAACTGGATTAAGAGGGGCCTTTTTAGCATGACCACCATCCCCCTGGTTTTCTTTTGTTTCTCCTTTTTGTACTATGTAAATACAGACTGGGGAAGTAATACTATAATTCATATCCACCATTGAACGTGACCAAAGTCCCTCAACCCGACAACGCTTACGACTCTGTGGGTCTCCGTTGCCTTGTCTTTAAATAATGCAGTGGAATGTCAGAATTAAGAATTTATGCAAGACACGTAATTAAGGTTTAAATATCTTCTCCAGGCTCTGGGAGGTCTTGTATTGTTATACCAAAGGGTATCCACCAGTGAGGAAAATTAAATGATACTGTAACTTGGCTGTTTCACTTTGGTTCTTGGAAATACCAAAGGGATAAAAGGCAATGAAATTAAAGTGCTGATATTAACAGTGAATTTTATTTTAAAATTAACTCGCGGTATTCATTCGCTAGCTGTCTCCTCTTTAATGATATATCTTTCCTCCTCTGTCAGTTTCCGTATGTGTGATTTTTCTCTTCGAAGTCCCTTTTCTTCTTCGGTGTTGGCGGGAATGGCCACCAAGGCAGGAAAAGAAAAGAAGAAGCTGAAGGTTTTTAAATGAGGTGCGGGGGCCTGGCCTGTGTTTGGCAAGGCAGGGCGGACCCCTCGGAACATGCCTTCTGACCACCTCAGCTGGGCCTACGTTTCTGCAGGTGGTTTCTCTGCTGGGCTCTGCGTCTTCAGAAATGACAAGCGTGATGTATGATGTGCAGAGCTCACAAGACTTGAACACTTTCTCAGATATTTGACTTTGATTTCCTGCCTTTGCCCTGTTCTTGGGTTTTTATTAGCATCAGCGGATCCTCTGGGTTTCCTATCCGAGCAAAATGTGTTGCTCCCAACCGCGAAGAAGTTATTCTCCCGTAACTGAGATTGGAAGGTGACAGTACGTTGGAAGAATGCCTGCGGACCGGCTGGTGACAAACGGATTCATCCCTCATTTGTTTCCATTTCCACCCCCCTCCCCCCAGGAAAGTTTCAACATTCTTCCAAGAAGTACCACCTAAAAGGGTCCGCTAGGTAATTGTTTGTCATATGCCCAAGCCACGGATATTAAGCGGTCATGGTTTCCACTTAGAGGAAATAGGAACACAGCTCTTCTATATAAACTCGTGTCTCGTCCCTGAGCTCCTAGGGACCCAGTTCAGAGCTGGAATTCTTCCACAAATCCTTTTCCAGCTGACAGGAAAACATGGATTCTCGTGGGCCGGGATGCCTCCCCAGCATCATCCCCGTAGGACCAGAGGTAAAGGGGCGCCGGAAAGGGGAACTTTTCTCGTCGCTTGGGATTTAGGTCGTGGTTGTTTGTGATATAATTCCTAAGGCGTTTAAGAATCCAGTGCAAGAGTATTAGCAGGAAGCGGTCGTTAAGGGAAAATTTGGCAAGCTCCTCCGTTCGCTTTGTCCAGCCCCGTGCAGGAAATCTGGGATTTATGCTTCAGGAAACTGTTTTAATCCACCGCAGCCGGGCCAAGTGGTGCCCAGGGACGGTGCCGTGGAGAGCCGGCTGCCTCAGGGCCGGCGGGTTGTCCGACTGCCAGGAATCCACGGTGAGGTCCACCTTTTAGGAAAACAATCCCCACTTGTTGTTGGGGCCCCAGGCTGACTGGGTGACACGTCAGAATCCCACTCATTCTAAATGGGACATTTCCTTTTTTTATTATTATTTTTTTTTTTATAATCAGACCCACCCTCCTAACTTGCCTTATCAGTTAGATTTGTGCAGTGGCATTTTAGTTCAAAATGACACAGTGAGAATGTGGGAAGGACCTGGTCTGCAGGACAGTGAGTTGGTCCTTCAAGGAGCTCGTGATCAGGTGCACGAGGCAGGGCTGGCGTTCTGTGTGCCGGGCTTTCCAGCCTGTGCACTTCGGTGTGGAAACAGACGGCGTCCTCTGCCTGACGGTGGCATCGGTCACACTGCGGGGAAGAGGACAGGAGGTGTATCAAACTTTTGGGATGTATGACTTTTTTTGAAATATATTTTTTTAATGTTTATTTGTTTTTGAGAGACAGAGAGAGAGAGAGAGCATGAGCAGGGGAGGGGACAGAGAGAGAGGGAGACACAGAACCCGAAGCAGGCTCCAGGCTCCAAGCTGTCAGCACAGGGCCCGACGCGGGGCTCGAACCCACGAACCGCGAGACCATGACCTGAGCCGAAGTCGGACGCTTCACTGACTTAGCCACCCAGGCACCCCTAAATGCTTATTTATTTTTGAGAGAGAGGGAGAGACAGAACATGAGCAGGGGAGGGGACAGAGAGAGAGGGAGACACAGGATCGGAAGGGGGCGCCAGGCTCTGAGCTGTCAGCACAGAGCCTGAAGTGGGGCTCGAACTCACGAACTGCGAGATCATGACCTGAGCTGAAGTCGGACGCTTCACCGACTGAGTCTCCCAGGTGCCCCCGGGTGTGTGACTTACAGAGGGATTTCTGAGACCCCCGGGGCCACAGAATCGGGAATGAGGTCTGCACAATGTTAGGAGCGGGGACGGACCCCCATTCGATGCGGGAACTCGCTGGCCCCCAACTTTAGTCCCACGGCCTGGGGGATGTCCCCACGTGAACTGGGACACTGGGCAACAGGAGTATAAATCCATTCTGTTCGAAGACTGACCCTCTGAGGTGACTTTTTTAAACAGCTTATTATGGTGCAGAGTTTGGTATAAAATATTTAAGATGTCGGAAAACTCTCTGTGGAATTGCTGAACGAAAATCCATCCTGTAACGGATTCTCTGAGTAGTTTTCCTTCTTGTTTTGAGTGGAAACAAGCAATAAGCAACAAGCCAGAAAAAAAAAAAATGGATTTGTGTGATTTTTATGATGGGGACTGATTGGATTCTAACAACTTTTTAAAAATACGTTGGTGGCGTTTAACTGATCTCAAACAACCCCACCAAGACTGGTCTGCTGTCAGCAATGATAGAGATTTTGTGTTCAAATACTGTATGTAAAAATATGTTGAAAGCCACCACGTTACCACGCTGTTGCTGCTGCTGCTGAGAAATGAATTTTTTAAAATCGTCATGTTGGTGGAAATTATTATTCACCAAAACAGGACTTGATCTATTTCCTGTTTTGCCACATAAGTTAAATGCCTTGTGCCGTTTTTAATCACGCACATGCGCACGCACTCAGAGCACTTTACAGTTTGCAGAGCTCCGGCTCACGACCTCACTGGGGCCTCCGAGATTCCTTGGAGGCAGCACAGGCGTGCGTTCTCACCTCCGCCTTGAAGAAGTGAAGACAGACACCCAGACCGCCTGGGAGAAGTGAGCGGGTAGGACAGTGGGAAGGGACCCACCCGCGTGCAGCGGCCCCCGCCCCGGGGGCACAGGTTCCCTCTGAAACCGAAAAGCCGGGCCACACTCTTTCCCGCCCCCCGCAGTGAGGACGCAGACCTGCCGAATAGAAAGCAACATATTCCATCATGAAAAAATATCCTTTTGCAGTTATGCGAGGCACAGAGGACAGCAATAAATGAGGACATGTCCCACGGGTCCGGCAAACGGCGTGCTGGCAGATAATTATATTTTGGAACGACTTTACGCTCAGTTGAGTTGATCTTGGCCAGCGTTCCGAGTGTTTCCACACGTTATGTGCTGACCAAATTCAGTTTTCTAATCTCTTTGCACACACTTGCCCGGCTTCCTCCCAGGTTTGGTCTGTTCCCTCCGCCGGTGTGCCTCAGGCGGCCCCTGTGGGCCCATAATCGTGCCGGGTGTTCAAAACCCCAGTGGTAGGTCCGAGTTTCCGGCTTGAGGAAATATTGCCGGTAGGGCCTATGTCGGAATCCTTTCTTTTAGCAGGTGGGGTTGTGCGTTTTGCACAGAACCCTAGGAGAGGAGTTGGACAGACCTAGAGTGTGAGTGACTCAGACACGCCCCTTCATGCCCTGAGCCGTACCTTCTTGGTCTAAAAAAGTAAAGGGCTGGGTGACAATTTCTTTAAGGTCTCTTCTAGACGCGAAGCTGATGATCTAGGGCGATGCCTGTCTGGATGTGGCGTTAACACAGGAATCTCCCTAAAGGAGCCACTGCTGTGAACCCACTAGTTACGTCCGTCTCCTTCCCTCCCGGGGGGAAGTCTGTCTCTACCTCCTGATGTAAATGTTTTACAACCTTCGCTTGGGAAGGAAAGCAGCCGTCCTTTGCCGATCTCTCTGCCTCTGCTCTTATGTTAGCTCCCACTGCCTCCAAAAGAACCAGGAAGCATAGAAAGGAGGGCCTTATTAATGGGAGAACATTTTTTTTTAATGTTTATTTATTTTTGAGAGAGGTGGAAAAACAGAGCACGAGCAGGGGAGGGGCAGAGAGAGAGAGGGAGACACAGGATCCAAAGCGGGATCCAGGCTCCGAGCTGTTGGCCCAGAGCCCGAAGCGAGGCTCGAACCCACAAACCGAGAGACCACGACCCGAGCTGAAGTTGGATGCTTAACCGACTGAGCCACCCAGGTGCCCCAGTGGGAAAACATTTCTGAAGGGCAGTCTTCTTCCCACGATGTTGTGTGCGTGCACAAATTAAAGACTGTGAATCCTTCGGCTCTGATTTTAAAACTTGAGCAGAAACACGAGTTAGTAAAACAAAGGCCCTTTCCCCCCGTTCTGAGACCCGTTCTGGCAAATGGTTCTGGGGGTTGCGTGATGGTTTGTGGTACCCGAAGAAGTGATTCCCTGGGAAGGCAGATAGCTTAATCTTTTCAGAAACCATGGAAACCCCCTGGGGCCACTCTGCTTCCCTCTGGTGTGAGTTCTCAGCAGAAGAACAGGCTGGAAAGTGCCTGTCGCGGGGATGAAGTTAGCGTCCTGAATGCACGCGGTGTGGGCAAGATCACCCTCAGAGCCATCGCTGTTTCCAAGTCCTGTGTCTGGCTTCCTTCCAACGTGAAGTCACCGCCGACATTCTGTTGTGCTGTTTCCTGTTGTGGGTGGATTTATTTAATTTTTAATGAGTGATTCACAACCCATGGCTGTCTGTTTTTCCTCCTGCTGAGAATTAAGGCATGTTTCCTTTAAAAAAAAATCGTGCTATCATCTGGGTACCGTGGTGCTCGGCGTGTTTGGGACAGGGGGACATGGTGATACCACAAAGAGGAGGCATTTAGCCTCCCCGGGATTCTTAGGAAATGGCAGTGATGAGATCATCCTGTGACTATGGTGCTCCAGGGTAGAGGCGGTCGCACCTCATTATACATCCCCAGACCCTCCTTTCTCTACAAATGTTGTTGAATGCCGTGTAGTTGTTTAAAAAAAAAAAAAAAATCCTTTTTTTTCGTGTTGCTACAAATCCATTCCGCTTGGAAAGCCACGTGGTCAGTCTCCCTCCCGGAGAGCCCAGTAACATAATCAGTTGCCACTCACTCAGGCTTCCTCCTCGTCTGGCTGTTTACTCCAAGTGGCCTCCGTCCACCCAGCTGGGCTCACGAGCCGCCTCTGGTCCATAACCTTAATGGAAAATAGCACCGGGAGGCGGGGCGGGGGGGGGGCGCATCTTGGGGACCAGAGCTGTTGAGCTCCTGTCTCAGGGTCACTCCCTGCCAGCCTGCTTCCACTCCTTGGCAGATCAGCATCGCTCCTTCAGACGGGTGGGGGGGGGGTGCCTCCATCTGTACAGTGAGGCACTCCTGCCTGGCCTGGGCGTAGCCGGCCAAGCTCGTGCCCCACGCCTGGTGCCAAGGACCCCAGCGTGGGGCTTGTGTACCGAGTCGGACCGCATGAGAAATCTTTTTTTTTTTTTTTGCTTTTTTTTAAGTAGGCTTCGTGCCCGGCATAGAGCCCAATGTGGGGCTTAAAGTCACAACCCTGAGATCAAGACCTGAGTGGAGATCAAGAGTTGGGTGCAAAACCGACTGAGCCACCCAGGCGCCCCCAGAAACCTAAATAGTGCATCAGGTCCTCCTGGGTGGCTCAGTCGGTGGAACGTCCACCTTCGTTTCAGGTCACGATCTCACGGTTCATGGGTTCGAGCCCCATGTCGGGCTCCGTGCTGATAGTGGGGAGCTTGGGGCCTGCTTCAGATTCTGTGTCTCCCTCTCTCTCTGCCCTTCCTCATCCCCTGCTTGTGTTCTGTCTCTCTCTCTCTCTCTCAAAAAATAAAATAAACATTAAAAAAATTTAAATACTGCATCAGAAATACAAATATTACATCAAGACGCTAAGTTCCAAGACGGCTCTCCAAGTACCTTTTCTAGAAATTCAGATACCATGGCAGAAATGCAGGTATTGTACTCCAAGTCCAAATACCTGGTCAAAAATCCAAGTGCCTGGTTAGAAATTCAAGTAGCGTGTAAGAAATCCAAATACTTCTCGTCAACAGTGCAAAAGTATTTGATGATTTCACTCCTATGTGGAATTTAAGAAACACGGCAGATGAACATAGGGGAAGGGAGGGAAAAATAAGATAAAAACAGAGAGGGAGGCAAACTGCGAGAGACTCCTAAGTACAGAGAACAA
Source organism: Lynx canadensis (assembly GCF_007474595.2). Taxonomy (NCBI): domain Eukaryota; kingdom Metazoa; phylum Chordata; class Mammalia; order Carnivora; family Felidae; genus Lynx; species Lynx canadensis. The sequence continues at coordinate 4,643,445 of NC_044313.2, read as the reverse complement.
ACCGAGGGTTGATGGAGGGAGGTGGGTGGGTAAGGGGTGGGCATTGAGGAGGGCACTTGTTGGGATGAACACTGGCTGTCGTATGTAAGAGATGAATCACTAAATCCTACTCCTGAAACCAATACGACACTAGATGTTAACTGACTTGAGTTTAAATTTAAAAAAAATAAATCCAAATGCTTCTTTAGGGTTCTTTAGGAACCCAAGTACCACGTCTGAGCATTTGTCATTGTAGTGCGTATCGGGTCCTCATTTTTCCCTAGAATGTGTTGCCCCTTTTCTGAAATTCATTTTAAAAGTTAAAAAAAGGTAACTTTTATTTCAGCTGGGTTCCTATGCAGTTTGTAGAAATTTGTCTGTTGTCTGAGTCGGGGTGACCCTCGGAGATACGAAAGAGTTGGCAATCGCCCCTAGTCACACAGCGCAGTGAGGCTCAGTGGATGGCTGAGGAAACTTTTTCGTGACGTCTCTAATCCAGATTCCGCGAAAGACCAAGAACCAGTGTCGGCGGGGTCTCGGCAATCCTGGTGGGAAGTTTCTTAAATCCGCAGGAAAGGGTTTTCTTTGAGGATATGGTTAAAAGAGAATTAATTACATCCTCCTCTTGGGAAATGAAAAGTCAAATTAAGCGAATGGCCTGATGAAAGAGAGCTCCCGGTTCGGCTGTAGAAACGCGTCTTTTCTTGAACTCCTGTTTTCTGTTCTCCATGATTTATAGAATATGGAAAACATCGCTGGAACTGTCGCCTGGTTGGCTAGGAGACAAGGGGACCGAGACCAAGCGAGTTGGCTCCGCGTCTGACTGTGACCTGCGGGACACGGCAGCTCTAGGGGCGGCCAGTGTCCTCGCTGGGACCCAGCAGCTCCCCAGGTCCACGAACGATTGCGGAAGGAGGGGGAGTGCAAGAGGGGTCGGGCACAGGGAGCGGGGGAGAGCAGACGGTGGGCAGAAAGAAAACTCCACCTGTGCCTTCTCCACGGTGCCTGGGTGGCACTTAGTGTGAACGGGGCCAGCTACAGAAGATGTTGGATTGCTTGTTGAAAATGTAGGACAAAAAGCCTTTTTCTTCCTTCTGTGGTCTCTCTCTGGACCTGTCATGCTGGGTTGTTGTTTTTTTTTTTTTTTTTTACCTTCGATTCAATGTCATGGTCCCTGGGGTACGGGGGTACTCTAGGCAGCACAGACTGTCACAGATGCCCCAGACCGTGCCCCACGACTTGGTAAGGAAGTGCACCCATCAGGGGGCAGGAAGCAGGGAGTCAAGAACCAGCCCTGGGGGAGGTGGCAGCAGGTGGGCCAGGTGTAAGGCTGCAGGGTCCCGGGGCCCTGCGCCATTGTCCCATCAGCCTGCGCCTTCAAAACACAGAAATTCAGAGGTAAAGTTATTACAGACTTCAAGACAGCGGCTACTGGGCGTGAAACCCCATGCACCGGGCCCTTCTGAGTGTGGGTCTCTGGGCGACAGCTCTGGTCTCTCAACCCCACCCCCCCAGCAGCCCGGCCGTAAGAAATGATGGTCAGAGCGCTGGAATGTTCACTCGTGGATTTTGTAATAAGGGACTTCTGTTCCCGAGGAACTCGGTCCATTTCCAAAGAGTGTTTTATTTCTCTCTGCATCGTTAGTTTATGGGAAGGTCTTCCCTGAAACAGCCCTCGCTACCCAACCCCCAGCCCATGTCACGTTCTGCAACCCTGTTTCACTTTCTTTATGTTGTCGTTCAAGCCCTAGTGCGAGGGTGGGGTGTTTATCCACTCTGTCCCCTGCGGGAACGGAGGCACACCAGCGAGGGCACGATGAGGGAGTGTGTGTTTACTATTCCTTACGCTGCCTCACATCCTTTTTGGAGCAAGGTGGATATAAATACACAAGTGAAGTCAACCGGCACCCCGAAATGCAGAGTGCAGAGTGGGGGGGCTTGCCAGAACTCGGGCATACCTGCCAGGAGACCGAGGACAGCAAAACAGTCATGTGCCTTTTGGGGCCTCCATTTGAAGGACTTAAGACGGGTCCCCGAGGCCCCTAAATTCTCAGGGTCGGCGGATCCAGAATCGCACCATGGGATTACTCAGCCTGTGCTCGGCTAATGGCCCAGAGCCTGCGGCGGGGTTTGAAACTGGACAGCCCCCAAGGCTTTCTGGGGTTTCATAAACAGCTTCATGCGATAGGTTGTTATAAACACATCAAAGCCTTGTTTTCCTGTGACACTGCAATATTTGGTGAGTTCTTCTGGATGGCATAGCAGAATGGCTGAAGTAAACATTGCCTGGAGTGGTTGAGAGTTTGCTGAGCGTTGGGGAAAACTGTCAGGTCAGGAACCTAATCATTCTTACATGCCTCATTTGTCATTTCTTTTTTTTTTTTTTTTTTAAGTTTATTTATTTATTTTGAGAGAGAGAGGGGAGGGGCAGAGACACTGGGGGCAGAGAGAATCCCAAGCAGGCTCCTTGCTAACAGCAGAGGGGCTTGATCCCACAAACCTCAAGATCATGACTTGAGCTGAGATCAAGAGTCAGATGCTCAACCGACCGAGCGACCCAGACGCCCCGCCCCCATTTAGCATCTCTGCCCATGTTTACACTCATTCTCCACACGTGTGCGCACACACGCTGGGAAGAAAAAACCCCAGACCGCCTTGAAGCAAATGGATGTGACCTCTCTTTCTAGAATGTGTGTTAGTAGGAAATAGGGAGCTTTCTGTGAGAGCTCAGCGAGCCGTCCGCCCCACCTGCGTCTGCCTTAGCTGACGGCCCTGGCGTTTAAAGAGTCTAGTGTCTCTGGGAAAATTCACGTCGTGGACATCTCGTTGCCAGGAAGCAGGGCCACTCACTTTTCGTTTCAAGATGATGTGAAGTCTCGTGTGTTATTCCCAGTGTGGACGTGGAGTCGTGAACGATGTCTAATTATTTGGAAGGGGAGAGAGCCGAAGGAGGACACGCGATGCCGGAAGCTTCCGTTGCTCAGCAACGTGTAATTTTACCTGTGTTTCACCAAAGGCAGGTACATGGGCAAAGCCCACTTAATACGGATGGCACATAAAGGGGAAGATGTCAGCACCTGCCCTGTTCAAATCATTGCTTCCGCCGTGGAAAATAAGCAGCAAAGGACAGATCCGGGCGGGTCGGACACCGGTGGGTGCACCGGGAGGGCGGGCAGTGCAGCGATGCCCCCTTCTTCTGCATCATACTGACTTAGCAATAAAGCACATCGAGTTGCTCAAGTTTCTGACTGTACAATCTCTGGCCTAAGAAGCCCCTTCCCGAAGGTTCACGGCTGAGGCCACCCCTGTTTTCCTAAGTGTGGCCCCTCAGTATGGAACCCATGTCTGTGCAACCGCATCCGTCCAGGACACCCCACCTCCCCGGCCCCAGCTTCCGCTGTCCGCTTCCTTGAATGTCGGCAGCTCAGCTCACGAAAAGTCTTCCTTCCAGTGAAGAAACCCACATGCCCTGAGGCTCTGCAGTCACAGAAACCGGGCTGGCGAGTCCTGGCTGTTGGGAGTTACTGTAAATGCCGCGCCCCCCATTTCTTGGTGGAGTGGGTGTTGCAAGAAGTGTGTCTATTCATTGTTGTAGCCTCGGTGTAAGGCCCCCATGACATTCTTTCCTGTGTGGGGAGAGTTTTCCTTCTGTTCCTAAAACAACAGCTTCTCAGCTTCAAGCCTGGCCAATCTTAATAGAGTCGTGGCAAAAAAAAAAAAAAAAGTAAAGCAAAGCAAAAACCAAAAAACAAATAAAGGGCATTGGCGGGGATGGGGGGAGGTGAGGCGGGAGTGATGGAATTTGCATTCATTTGCATGCACAAATAACCTGGCGCAAACTCAGGTTAACTTCATGATTTGGGGCCAAATTAAAAATTTTTTAATGTTTATTTATTTTTGAGACAGAGAGACAGAGAGAGCACAAGAGGGGGAGGGGCAGAGGGAGAGAGACACAGGATCCGAAGCTCAGGCTCCAGGCTCAGAGCTGTCAGCACAGAGCCCGGCTCGAACCCACCAACTCTGAGATCATGACCTGAGCCGAAGTCGGACACTCAACCGACTGAGCCACTCAGGCGCCCCTTGGGGCCAAATTTAGATTTGACATTTTCCTTGAAGCTTCGCTTTAGTTAATTACCACCTTTAGGTCCACTCCAGGTTTATTTCTCCCCTTTTGATTGACACCATCTTGTTGGGAGGCCAAGGCAGCCCTTAAGACCATTTTGCTATAAGAGCCAAGGGCAGGGGCGCCTGGGTGGCTCGGTCGGTTGGGGTCCGACTTCGGCTCAGGTCACCATCTCACGTTTCGTGAGTTTGAGCCCCTTATCAGGCTCTGTGCTGACGGCTCGGAGCCTGGAGCCTACTTCCGATTCTGTGCCTCCCTCTCTCTCTGCCCCTCCCCTGCTCGTGCTTGCTCTCTCTCTCTCTCTCTCAAAAATAAATAATATTAAATTTAAAAAAAAAATAAAAAGAAAAGAAAAAAAGAGCTAAGGGCAGCCAAGTGTCCAGATAAACTCGGGGTCTGCAGAAGGTAAAGCCGTGAAGCCCGTGTGCTCCAAAGGGAGGTTTCCACCTGTCGTCTTCAAGGCCATCCCTCACGTCCCTGCTCTGCTGTGGGGCTGTCACAGGGTACATACCCTCTTCCAGCCTGGACTCCAGGGCTGGAGCCTCAGGGAACCAGCCTCCGCCAGTTCAAGTGGAGTTCAGCGCTCGAATAGTAGTACCTCCCTTGTTTTATTGTTATTGCTGTTGTGTGAAGCCAGGCTTCACAGGTGAGAGCCCCCAGGAGCCGGCAGAAGCGTATGTGTATGGGTTTGTGTGTGAATGTGCGTGTGCACCGGTGACAAATACACGCAAGACAAGAGACGTACACATTGCTCAGCCGATGCTTCAAAAACGAACATGGCAGGGGTTCAATTAATGGGAACTCCCAGCCCCCCTCCCCCTGCCCCCCCAAAAATGTATTTTTGCCGATTTCTAGTTTTCTCACTCCTGCTTTCCGAGCAGCTCTCCTCGGGTCACTGGGAATAGTGAGAAACGTTTCCTGAAGTTCATAGAGGGGGATACGTGGCGGTACGTGGAGGGGTTTCGTCTCCTTGTTTTCCATCTCGTGGCGCGTGTTTCTGCCGTTGGGTCAAGGGCACTTTCGGCTGTCACCGCTCATCCCCGCCGTGAGGGGGAGCTGGGGCTTCTATTGACTCAGTTTTACCTAGCCAGGTGTTGGTTGTATGAAAAACCCGTGCCGTGTGAAACAAACGGCTGGGTTGTAAGCGTGTGGCGTGGCTGCAGCGGGAGGGGCGGAACCCACGGCAGCCGTGCGGCGGCGTCACCATGGCAACCGGTGGAAATAATGGCCCCCTTCGGGAATAAAAGAGATCTCAATCCTGTTGCGAGCGAGCCGCGCTGGCTGTCTGCGGGAGAGATGGTCTTCGGTGATTGTTTCAGAAATGTCCTTATCAACAGACCCTGAATGAGAGGCGGCGTTTTCGGAAAATAAATGGATCTGCAGACAACCCATGTGATAATCTAAGTCACCGAGGACAGCAAGGCAGGGATTTGAGAAGCTGGCGAGGGAATACCACGGGTATGTCCCGTGCCCACCCCCGTGCCTGTGCCTGCTCGAAGCCTGGTCACTGGCCCTGCCGCGCAGGATCGTTGCTGGCTTTTTTTTTTTTTTTTTTTTAATGGGAGGCAGACATAATTGGGAATTCAAGGAACTTGAGTATATAACTAGCATCTCCTTGGCACATAGCAAGTACTCAGTAAACAGTACCTCGGATCAAATGCTCAGGACCAAATGAAAGTCAGTGCCTGGGGCTGGTCAGAGGGATTGTAAAAGTATTAAAAAAAAAAAAAAAAAAAAAAAGTAAGAGAGTACAGCCAACCATCCTCCAACGTCGCGGGCCACTTTGGTGCGTTTATGTGAGTGTCTCCCTGAAAGACTAGACCCTGTGTTAGAACTGTTCGTGCACCTGTGATGCCAGCACTCATCGCCCCATCCTTGGGGAAGGGCACTTTCTGTATGAAGCCACCATCTCCCCGGGGATGTTCAACCCATAGAACGCGAAACCCAGAAGCTTCCACTTTGTCTCAAGGGAAGGGGAACTTGGTAAGAACAGGCAACACACAAGCAGCAGAGAGTTTCAGCTTTTCGGATAACAGACGAGAGAGTAATCTTGTGGGTACATTTCCCTTTTTAGTTTAGGAAGTGCTGTGGAAGAAAACAGAGATATTTTTGATAGGACTTGACTCTGCAGAGCAGCACCGTGCCTGAAATAGAACTGCTCTTTAAGCCGAGTGGAAAACTCTAGAATGAAAAAAATGTACCTTTACACCCTATTTGGGGGAAAAGGACTCCTAATGGATGTGCCAGGGAGCCTCTTTCCCGGTTCCACTGTATTTGCATTTCAAATTCCTTTTGCCTTGAAAGAACCCTTTTGAAAGTATAACATGAGCAGTGACTTTTGCTGGAAAACTGCATGTGCAGCGTGGGGGTTTGTGATCGGGGCTGACCCTGTCTTCTCCTCCCCTCCGCCTGCGGGCCCCGGGTCCTCTCCCTTCCTCTGTCCTCCACCCCCAGCCCCCTCCGCTGCCAGCAGCCAGACTGGCTTGTATGCTGCCTGTCTTACTGATTTATTTTAAGCATAAAAAAAAAATGTCACTACACCACTACGGTTATAAATTTATTTTTAAGTATTGATTTCAACGAGAGATGAGCACGCTCTCCTGTCACTTTTTCCCTGCTGGATTTTCGGCTCTGGTTTCTGATGACATCGTCTGAGTGCCTGCGGCCGGCAGCCTCAGGAGGAGAATTGCAAAGGGAAAACCCCGCGTAAATAATGTATCACCTCTCGCATCTGTAGCCCGCTTGGAAATGTTCACGTTATCAGCCGGTGAGACTCCAGCGCCGTGAACGTGGGTTTGAGCAAGGTGATCACCTAGGGGCTGCTTAGAAAGTGATGCTGTGTAAGTATCCATGGATGCAGAATACAGACGCGGAAGGGGATTTCCAGAAGGTTCCTCCTGTCTCTCATGGAGGTTGTGAGGAAAAATGCACTCTCCACCGGCTTTTAGAGTTTAATATCTGATGTTGCTTCTCCCTGATAAGTTAGGGATGTCATGGCCGTTCTGTTCTTCGCCGAGCCCCCGTGTGAGTTTACGCCACCAGTTGGTCAGACGTAACATCCCTGTAGGTGCTGGTTCCGCGGCTTTGTTTTGTTTTGCTTTTTTGTTTTGTTTTTGCTATATTTTATTAAAAGAATTCTAAGCATACATAAAAGGAAAAAGAATTACATACTGGAGCTCTTTTCCCCAAATAGGGCTTAGAATGAAAATATGAACATATTCAAGAAGCATTTTCATAGTGTACAAATGGTGACTAGACCCTGGGCTTTTTTTTTTTTTTTTTTTTTTAACATAATACTATGTACATGTGCTCTTGGTTTTGGGGCAGATTCCCGTGATTCATCACTTACATACAACACCCAGTGCTCATCCCAACAAATGCCTCCTCAACGCCCATCCCCCATTTCTCCCTCTCCCCCGCCCCCTCCCATCAACCCTCCGTGATTCACGCCAGTCTTATGCCTTCCTACTTCGGTATAAATTGCTATTTAATTTAGAAGTGCTTTCTCTTTCACTTGAAATACAATAACCAAATGTACTTTAAGCAGCGAGAACATACTTAAAATTTTGGACATGCGTCTTTCAACTAATGTGAAAATTATAAAGGCATTTTAGGAGGAATTTGACCTGAAAGCTGACTAACCAATTACTTGAAACATGACATGATAAAACTGGAGGAAGAGATTTTTCCCTTTCTTTCTTCCTTTCTTCTTTCTTTCTTTCTACCACATGGCTTGTGGTTGAAGGCTGTATCATACATATATATTTTTAATTTTTTTAATGTTTATTTATATTTAAGAGAGAGAGATTGAAACAGAGCATGAGAAGGAAAGGGGCAGAGAGAGGCAGACACAGAATCTGAAGCAGGCTCCAGGCTCTGAGCTGTCAGCACAGAGCCCGACACGGGGCTCGAACCCACAAACTGTGAGATCATGACCTGAGCCGAAGTCGGCGCTTAACTGACGGAGCCCCCCAGGCGCCCCGAAGGCTGTATCATAATACTGAGCAGCGCATGTACTCATAGAGACTGTATTTGATAAATGCACGAATGACTTTTCAATTACTAATGCTACTACCTGGGTAAACCCAGACACAACTCACCTGTGAATTGTTTTTGATACGTATGGTGAGAACACCTTTCCTGCTGGAAGAAAAGAATAGGTTGCCTTCTGTGCAGTGTTTTTTTTTTTTTTTTTTTTAATTTTTTTTTAACGTTTATTTATTTTTGAGACAGAGAGAGACAGAGCATGAATAGGGGAGGGGCACACAGAGAGGGAGACACAGAATCTGAAACAGGCTCCAGGCTCTGAGCTGTCAGCATAGAGCCCGACACGGGGCTCGAACTCACGGACCGCGAGATCATGACCTGAGCCAAAGTCGGACGCTTAACCGACTGAGCCACCCAGGTGCCCCTGTGCAGTGTTTTATTTCAACCCGTTTATCCCAGAACGTCAGTCTTTCCTTGGTGCCCCCTGAGCTCTGTTCTCCACTCAAAGGACGCGGTCGTCGCCCCATTACCCTGAGAATCCCTGCCCCCTGAGTGCTCAGCAGAGCAGAGCCTCATCGTACCTCAAGAGGTGACAGGAAGCTGAGCTGCCCGGCCAGCTTCCCTCAGAGCCCAGGGAGAAGGGGTCCCTGTGCGTCTGGGCCTCCGCACGGAGCGTGGCACGTGCATCCGCAGTTCACGGTAAATATGTTTGCTTTATGTCGTTTGCATCAGAGAGAACATTAGACTATTTCGTGTTAGAAAGTCGAGGGGGAAAACTTACTCATGCTTTGTCGATGATGTGAACGGGCTTCCCTTGCCTTGAAGTCAGCTGTGAACCATCCTGACTGTTCTTGGCTCAAGAGAAGTCTGATCGCGCGCCCGAGTACGGGACAGCATGCAGGAAAATGTCAGGGGCGCTGCGCCGCGTGCACGTGGGAAGTTCTCAAGGAGCGTTTGGTTTTCCATTTGCTTCCTTTCACGTCGGGCTGCCGGTGCGCTGGAGAAGGGCGCATCGCGGGTGAAACCGGAGCTTTCTGTGCGGGGTGTTTCGTCCCAGGTGTGCGCCGGGTGGTGACCGCGGGGTCAGGAAGTTAGTACACAGGTGGCCACCTGCAGGACAGCTCCAAAGGAAAAGCACAGGGAAGAGCATGTGCTTCAGGAGTAAGTTGGGACTCACTCTCTGAGTCCCGGCGACAGAAACGGGTTTGAGGAGGGAGGAGGCAGCAATGGGGCTGCTGGCAGGAGAAGTCCGTTATCCCAGGAACGCAGAAGTCCGTTGTCCCATCTTCCCAGCGCCGTGGCACAGAGCAGGTGTTCACAAAGTCATTCCTGGGGCCCCCGGGTGGCTCCGTCGGTTAAGCGGCCGACTTCGGCTCAGGTCATGATCTCACAGTTTGTGGGTTCGAGCCCCACATCGGGCTCTGCGCTGACAACTTGGAGCCTGGAGCCTGCTTCCGATTCTGTCTCCCTCTCTCTCTCTACCCCTCCCCCACGCTCTCTCCCTCTCTCTCTTTCTCTCAAAAATAAATAAACTTAAAAAAAGTATTTTCTGAGTAAATAAAAGTGAACGAAATGACAGGCCATGTCAACTCGTTTTTGCAAGATTTGTCATATATGATACGTTCTGTCCCTCTCCACCCACCGCGCATATATACTTACATAACGTAGAGTATTGAAAAGCAGCATGGGCCTTGGAATTAGACACTGGGTTCAAATCCTGGCTTGTCACTATGTCAGTATGAGACCTCATTTGAGCCAGGGCCCAGGGGGCCCAGATGAGACCGCTCTCGTGATGCACGGCCATGCCACCTGCCTGGGAGCAGGGCCCAGGCAACATCGCTGTTACTACCCTTCTTGTTATTTCTGCCTTCCTGTTCTCCTGATGCCCCTGGAGAGCAGTGATTTGTATTTCCTTGGGAAATAAATTTTAAAAACCAGCCAGGCTCTAGAGCAAAAACAAAACAAAACAAAACAAAACAAAACGAAAAAAAACAACTTGCAAAATATTTTCTAATGCATTAAAGAATATGAGTCCTGTCAGTTCTGAAGCAGACTATAAGATTTGGATTTTAAAACTATACCTTGGGGGCGCCTGGGGGGCTCAGTCGGTTGAGCGCATCTGACTTCAGCTCAGGTCACGGTGTCACAGATGGTAAGTTCGAGCCCCATATCGGGCTCATTGCTGTCATCCTCTGTTCCCCCCACCCCCTGTCCCTCCCCTGCTCGCATGCACTCTCTCTCTCCTCTCTCTCAAAAATAAGTATTTAAAAATTAAAAAAAAAAACTATAACTTGTTACATTCATCCTGATTATAGTCCAAAAAAAAAAAAAAAAAGACCTAACTTAATTAGTGTGAATGTCGCCGCGTAACTTCTAATCATGAGTGTCATTTTCAGTACCTGCTCACCATGCAATTCAGCACAAAGGGACCAGCAGAATATCAGACTAGTATTTCATCAGGAGACACGACGAATGCAGAAGGGGGAAGGTTTAGAGCTTGGAAGCCCGCATGGGGCCCCGTGTGCCTGCTGGGACATCCCATCTGCAGCGGAGGCTCCGGGGCTCCGGGCGCCCCCACCCCGGGGTGTCCGCCCCTTCGGCCTCAGGAAGCTGTGTCACACGTCACTCCGCGTTTCTGTGCCGTTTCCTTTCCTGGAAAGTGAGGAGCCGAATGGCCCCACTCTCTTACTGTTGTGGCAGGGGTTGAATGGGTTGAAGATGGAAAGCACTCAGTACTTAGCTCTGAGTGCACAGTACTCAGTAGACGCTGCTTACTCTCATTTCTGCAGATGTCCTTGACTATGAAGGAAGATCTTGGAAGCCAAAGGGGGGAGGGTGCCTTTTATCCCAAAGTACAGCGTGCGGTGGTCCTCGGACGACCTGTCCTTACGGAGATACCATTCGTGTAACGTAACGTTAGCTATCTTAAAGAGAACAGTCAAGGAGCGCTTAGTGCGTCCGTCATGTCGTGCAGCTTCTATCTCTATCTAGTTCCAACACATTTTCCTCAGCCCAGAAGGAACTCCCGGCAACCGGTAGCCATCACTCCGCATTTCCCCCTCCCCCCCAACCCCAGGCAGCCAGTAATCTGCATTCTGCGTCTCCTGATTTAGTATTCTGGGTGTTGCACCTAAATGAAATCATACAATCTGTGACCTTTCCGTCTGGCTTCTCTGCCTTAGCAGTATCTTTTGAGGATCATCCACGGCCCAGCATGTGTCCATACATCCTTCCTTTTCACGGCTGGATAGCAGTCCATTGGGTGATGGGCCACATCCGGTTTATCCGTTCATCCACCAGTGGATCTCGAAGTGTTCTGCCTTCTGCCCATTGTGGATGGTGCTGCTGCGACCATTCGGGTCCACGTTGTGTTCGGGCGTGCCGTGCTCAGTTCTCTCCAGTGTATACCCAGGGCTGGGATTACCGGGGCCATCGGAACTCTGTTTACCTTTCTGAGGAGTTGCCAGAGTCCCCTGCAGTGGCCACGCTGTTTTACGTTCCCACCAGCCACGTATGAGGGTCCCAGCCCTTTCACGCCCTCACCGACCCTTCTTAGTTTCTGTTTTTAAAAAATTATAGCCACCCTAGTGGGCGTGAAGCGGTTATGGGATTGTGGGCTTGGCGTGCGTTGCCCCAACGATCCGTGGTATTGAGCATCCTTTCGTGTGCTTGCTGGCCAGTCAGAGGTTTTCTTTGGAGAAATGTCCACTCAAGTTCCTTGTCCATTTTGTTTTTCCCTGAGTTATTTGTCTTTCTCTTGCTGAGCCAACAACAGTGTTTTTGCGCATTCTGGACGCAAGATCCTTACCCGCTACATCGTTTGCAAGTATTTTTCCCGTTCCATAGGTTGTCTTTTCCCTTTCTTGATAGTATCCTTTGATGCACAAAAGTCCTTGAGGGTTTTCGGTGGAAACTGAGCTCCGCAGTGAAAAACTTTGAATCACAAAGAGACAAAGTCCTTCCCTTCTTTATTCTCCTGCTGTCTTCCTCAGACCCAAAGAGAGGCTCACCTTGGACCCAGTGTGTCTTTAACATCTCTGCAACTTGCTCATCTACCTTGTTAACAAAAGGACGGCAGGCTTTGGCCCAAGAGCCTTCATTTCACAGTTCCCCTTTCCCACAGTCCTTGAGTTCATTGTGAAGGTCAGCTCTGGATCCGGCGAGCAACGCTGCTTTTTCCGTTTACACTAATGACAAAGAGTTTCTTTTTGGGGGCGGCTGGGTGGCTCGGTCGGTTGAGCATCCAAATCTTGATTTCGGCTCAGGTCACCATCTCACCGTTGGTGACTTCAAGCCGAGTCAGGCTCTGGGCTGTCAGCTCAGAACCTGCTTGGGATTCTCTCTCTCCCTCTCTGCCCTCCCCCTAGTCTCCATCTTTCCAAATAAATAACCTTAAAAAAACAAGTTTCTTTTTAAAATTGCGTATTTGGGGGCGCCTGGGTGGCTCAGTCGGTTGAGCGTCCGACTTCGGCTCAGGTCACGATCTCACGGTCCGTGAGTTCGAGTCCCGCGTCGGGCTGTGTGCTGACGGCTCCGAGCCTGGAGCCTGCTTCGGATTCTGTGTCTCCCCCTCTCTCTGCCCCTCCCCTGCTCATGCTCTGTCTCTCTCTCTCTCTCTCTCAAAAATAAATACTCAAAAAAATTTTTTTTAAAAATTTCATATTTGATTTTCTCAGAAAAATGAGTGGATGATGTGAGGAAGCTTGTGAAGGCGGTGAGAGAGCCCCTGGGTGTCCCTGAGCAGGCGGCAGGTGAGGGGTGAGTGAGGACCGCCAGCCTGGTGATGGGGTGCAGAGGGGGTGGACAGCACTGGGCAGGCCTGCCCCCGCGGGCTCCTGCACGCCGCGTTCCGGGGTTATCCTAGGCCCTGTTCCTCCCTGAACTCTCACCGCCGTCGGGTGAGGTGAAGAAGGTCTTGACCTTCTGGGAAAAGAGACAGAGCACAGGAAGGCTATGAAATTTGCCTGAGAGAAGGATGTGGTGGGACCTAGTGACGGATGAATGTGGCACATGAGGAGGGAGGAGGGTCTGGAAGGATCTGGAAGGATCCAGCAGCCAACAAAGGGAGACATGGGCAGACAGGACACTAGATCACTAGATGCATTTTTAGAAACCTTTCTTAGCTCAGCACCTGTATGAGTCTGGTGGGGCTGTTGTAAGACATTAATACAAACTCGGTGGCTTAAACCAAGAGAAGCGTGTTCTGTCGTAGTTCTGGGTGCTGGAAGCGTGACACCAAGGTGTCAGCGGGGCCACACTGCTTTTGATGGCTCTGGGAGGGAGTCCTTCCTGCCTCGGCTGCTAGCAACCCTTGGCTTCCTTGGCCTATGGCCGCAATTGGCCCTTTTCCACCTCGTCCTCACGTGGCCTTCGGTGCGTGTGCATCCGTATCCTCTCTTCTTACAAGCCACCAGTCAGTGGATTCAGGGCCCGTCCTAATCGCTCATGACCTCGTTTCCACTTAACTCATTACATCTGCAGAGACTCTATTTCCAGACAGGTCACGTTCCCAGTACACCCAAATTTTGCGGGGAACACAATTCAACCCGTGGAAGTTGGCGGTTTCTCCCCTTCTGCTGGAGGTCTTGGGGGGTAGTAATGATACCACTGGGTTTCCCAAGACCAAACCCAGTGCCTCCACCTCCTCTCTGGAGTTCTGGCCTCAGTGGGGGTCTGCGCCACCAGGGTCCCCGGGTGCAATTTCCCAGACCAAGGAGAAAGTGGATTTTCATGGGCCAGGTTAAATCAGAGCACCAGAATCAACGTGGAGGTGCCCCTTACACACTTCGATGATTTTGACATGCGAATCACTGCTTAAGTCTCTTTCCTCTTGTCTGAGCCAAATAGAAATTACTGGGAGGTTTACAGTGTCTCAAGTTGGTTAAATTGTGTTTACGTAGTTTCTAGAAACAAACTAGAGACGGAGTAGTCTTTAGGCCGTGTTGATCCTGGAAGCATCCCTGTGGAAAGGCTCCCTGCGTGGAGTGGCAAGGCAGCTGACTTTTCTTCTGACGGCCTGACTTTGCCCGACTGGGGGTACAGCAGAAGGGAGACCCGTCAGCCTTCGGGTGGCCAAAAGAATGGAGAAAGCCTACCCCAGGGCCATCGAAGGAGCCTTCCTCAGCCCCAGAGACTGTGTCAGGCCCCATGAAGGAATCTTCCACCAGAAAAAGCATTTCTGGGACGGCTCTGCCCCTCGCCCCTCCCTTATCGTCATCAGATTTGAAATAAAGGAGCGTTCTGAACTCAAAAGGGTTTGATACAGCCGATGTCCAGTTTGACTGTTCTTAATGAGGCCAACCTTTATTTGGCCCGAACATTGCTAAATAAACCCAAATTCTCACGGCCTGTTTCCTATTTTCCTGTTACCTGACTTTCTGGCAGATTGTGACATTGATTTCCTTTGAGGTCTCTTTCCTTACCTTTTTTTTTTTTCCTCCTGGTAACTCAACAAGGAATTCTCAAAGGGCATAAAATTCTGTGATTCTATATCGATAAATATTTGAGGAGACACAGCTGGTGTTTATAAAGACATTGGTTGGGGAAAAACAAAGTTAACTCAGGCTTTGGTTGTGGTTTTGGTTTTTTTTTTTTTTTTTTTTGTAAACCTTTCTGCCATTCCATTCACTCACTAAACAAATATTTATTAAGTGCCCGTTTTACGAGGCAAGGGCGTTTCCCAGGTAGAACAGAATGGAAATGAAGTTCTGAGTAAAGATATTTGGAATCGTAAACCCACAAAATGCTAACGTGGGTTAGTGCCAAAAACAATTCATAGATTTTGGGGGGTGGGGCGGGAGTGAAAGTAAATATTTTCAGTGAGTTTTTGGAATTTATAGAATGTGTTCTGTTTTTCCTGCAAGGAACTGGTTTTCAGTTTACACAGAGTCCCAAGCTCCTTACGCTTGTCCCGGCAAAATCTCACAGAGTTTCAGAATAATTCCCGGGTCTGATGAGCTCGCTGTGATGGTGGAGGCCTGGTTTGCTAAAGTCTGGTCATGTTCAGACTGCCTGGGTTGGAACTCAGGGTGGGCAGATTTCCAGCTGTCAAGTTTGGGACAGGTTTCTTAACCTCTCTGACCGCCCCTCCCCCCCCCCCCCCCCCCCCCCCCACTGTAAGACAGGCACTGTAAGACAGGCATCCTTGTGTGTCTCCCAGAACTTGGGACGGCCAAGGATGTAAAGTTTGTGCAGCACCATCCACGCCCGAGCAAGTACCCTGGAAATGTCACTGTCATGATCACCAGCGCCCTTGCTTGTCCTCGCCTGCCTTGCTTCTGGAAATGGTTGTCTCTGAAATAAGGGTGCATGTTCTGTCCCAGGTACCCACTTCCTACGTAGGTAGACCTCCTGAATCCCAGTGCTGACTCACATTCATCCCCATCGTCTGCAAGGGGCAGGCGTGCACTGGGGTGGGAGCAGCCCCCCGCCTCCCCAGGAAGAAGGCTTCCTTCCCAGCTGGGGAGGCAGCACTAGCTCTGGGCCAGGGGCACCTGCAGAGTCCGCTGGCCCGTGCACCTGCCAGGGAATGAGGTGGGGCTCTCTCTGCGTGTGCCTGAAATAGCCTCATTTCAGGAAGGAAAAAAGAAATCCTAGAGATTCTTAGCAACGTTCAGGAGCCAGGGGGAATTTTAAAGACGCAGAGGCCTCCAAACCCAGTCTTGTTGTCTCTGAATCAAGTTGTGCAGTGTCCTTCCTCCCGGTGGGCTGGGGGACTCTGGAGTGGAGGCAGCAGCCAGCCCGGGCTAGCGGGAGGCGAGGATTTCCCCTGCGGTCCCGATGTGGGGAGGAGCCCCGTCTCGTCTCCCTCAGGTCGTGCGGGCTGAGGTCACAGCTCCTCCGGACGTTCTGTCCTGACCCCTGCTGCTGGCCAGGGGTGTGAGAAGGAGACGGAGCATGGGAGACTCAGGAGCAGGGGCTGGAAGATTCTGGCCCTTTCTCAGAAGCAGACGGGCTTCCAGAGGCACAAGGCAGCCACGCCGTGGTCTCATCCTGCCACATCCCTCTGCTCCTTAAGTGGCTCACACGTCCAGCCAACATACGAGTCAGCAAACCCTGTGTGAGTTCCAGGCACAGTGCTAAGCTCAGAGGTGACAGAGACAGAGAGGGGAGGTCTCTGGTCCACCTGGCACGGCCACACTTCACGTGTCGTCTGCAGATCTTACCAGCATAAGCCTCTCCATCTGGGGTGGCTTAGGGAGTCACTGTTGTCACCTTCTCTGTGATGCTGTCCCATCCAGGCCATCACAGCAGCCCTCTCCTGGTGTCTGGGAGGCGTAGCTTCCTGGCACGGTCTCGGGGCCCAGCGGAGGGCATGGGCCCAGCCACGGCTCCGTAAATGCTACCGGGTGTATGAACCCAAGGCTTCTCGCTGTTCCAGAACCGCCTGGTCGTTCTGAAGGCTTATGTCTCTGGGACTGAAACCTGAGGTCTCTTCAGATTCCCTTCCCCGACTGAGAATGGCAGAGTCTATTATAAGAGAAATAAAATCGATTCTCTTGCTTCTTGGTTGGCTGTCTTGGAGCTGAACGTATTTCAAAGTGTTTATTCACATTCCAGAAAGGCGGTGAAGGGCTTTCTTCTTATCTCGCAGGCTTTCCCCAGGGGCTCAGTGAGGTCACCCTTTTGCTGCTTTTACAGACTCAGAGAGGGCAAGAGCTGACCCGGGGGCCACACAGACGATGGACCAGAGCCCGGGTCTCTCCCTGAGCTGGTGACCAAGGCTCTTTCTAATGCCTGTGCTGCCGGGAGAGCCGCTACAGTTCAAGAGATGTTGAGAAGAACTCAACCGTTTGGCGTTCACACTTGGGTCTCTCCAGTTCCGAGTGGTTTACATGGATGGGTTATGCCGAGGGGGACTCCTTTAGCACGTTTCTGACGGGTGAGGGCTCGTACTAAGGCACAGAATGTCTCTCTCGTTGGAGCGCGGTGACCTCACGTCCACCCATCTGTCCCAGGCGGGTGGGCGCGCAGTGGAGCATCTAGGCCTCCGTGCCTTCGTGAGAGAAAGAGGATCGTGCTGTCACAGCAGGCGCGAACCGAGACTGTCCAGGACAGGTGGGCACGTGGTCACTCTGTTCAAGTAGGCGCCACAGCCCGTGGGGGTCGGTCATGCATCCACTCCGTTTTCTTTCGGCAAGCCCCCCTCCCCGCCCCGCCCCGGGCAGCCCCCCGGTGCCGGGTCCTCCGCTGGTCGTGAACCAGGCCGACCCATCCCAGCTTCCGTCACCCATTGTGTTTGTGGCACATTGGACACCTGGCCTTGGTCCTTCATGACCTCGTGTGATCCTTGAACTGGGGACCCCTCCGCATTTTACAGGAGAGGCAGCCTGCCTGGGCTCCTGCACCCGGGGGGGGGGGGGGCGGGGGAGGGTGGCAAAGCCAGGGGCCTCCCAAAGAGGGGCCTTGCCGCGTCTTGCCCTGGGGGCAAGAGAGGCTTGGCTGGGGGCACTGGCGTGTTTCCTTTGACCAATAAAAGAGCCGCTCCCCTCCCTGGGACACAGCACAGCAGCGAAAGGCCATGCGGTCCACCCAGCCTGGCTTCTGGCCTCCCCTCCCCACATAGACGCCCTCTCCCTGCCCGCCCTCCTGCCTCTTTTTCTCTCTCTCCTTCTTTCTCCCCCTTAGGCTCCCTGAATGCAAACGGCACACCTCACAGCTGTCATCACTTGGTTTGTTACGTGACCGATAACTGGTCCGTTAGGCGGAAGGCAGGCCAAGGACAAGAGTGGCCCGGAAGTCTTCTGTGTTAATTACTTACCCCCCTCTGCCCTTGTGCCGAGCTTTATTTGTACATACTTTGAGTTGCGGTGTCCGGTACAACTCATTTTAATATGAATGGTGGCTACTGGGAGAACCAAGTCAGCTCCCTGGATGTGACTTGTCATCCGATGTATTATTAGTTTTCCCCTCGTTTCAGGCCAGGAAAGGCCGTTCGAGTGTTACATTGCTTGTGGTGGAGATAATGGGGCCACAGAGCATAAAATAAAATTCCGGGCTGGAAAGTGGGTGTGAGAGCGCCTGTCAGGGAGAATTCAGGTGCGTCTCCTAATGGTGCCTGCTGGTCCATCGCTTCAACGTCACGAAGGGGAGGGAAGTCTCTGGAGAACCAAGGTTTGTCCTGGCCTCGGCGGGGCTGTTATCTGGGGCAAGTGCGGGGCCCAGAAACCACACCTCCGGGAAGATGCAGGAAAGATGCTGGGTGTGTGAGAGCCTGACCTTGCAGGAGGCGGGAGTCGGGAATATTTTGGTCTCGGGTCCCGGAGCTCGAGGCAGGTGCGAGGGGACGGGTCTCTGGTTTCCCCGACGGCGCCACCTGCTGGTCATCTCTGCCATCGCACCCAAGTGTCCACGAAGGCGCATGCGTGGAGGCCCGGGCCCGCCTCGCTCCATCGCCCTCCGCTGGCCTGCATCCGTGGTGCTTCCAAATCGGGGAGCGAGTTGAGCCCGTGAAATGTGAACTATGATACTTCCATCACTGAAACCCCCTTCTCGGACACTCCTGCCACTCGGCTTCCCCTTTCTAACAGCATGCTTGTTTTCATGTGTCTACCTGCCCCGTTAGGCTGGGAGGCTCCTGGGGTCACACCTGCATCCCCCCAGGATACCTCGGTTGGTGCGCAGCAGGAGAAGTTCAGCGACTATGGGTGGCACCTACATTTCAGTGCAGAGGCGGTGCCCTGAGCACCGGGTTGTGGCCTTGCCGCCCTTCCCAGCAGCTCTGAGAATCTACACGTGTCCCCATGAATCCTGACAGGCAGGCACTGTGCCCCCAGGTTGCAGGCGAGGAGAGTCTCTGGGAAGCAAGGGACTTGACCCGGTGACAGGCAGAGGAGCCCAGGTGCGAACCCAGGGCCACCTGTCTCTGTGTCAAGGCCTTTCTCACTGGGCTGGCTGCCTTCTGGAACCTCCCGGTGAGTTCAAGGGCTCTCGTGGGGGAGTAAAAGGCCCTGAGGATAACTCTGAGGTCATGGTCACCCAACAGCTCCGCAGTTTCCTGGCCCATAAGCCCAACTTGTCCTGTGTCTGAGAGCAGACACAGCAACCCCAGGAGCCCAAACACTTAAAATATGACACCTTCCTTGCTTTGCTGAAAGCAAGTAAAGCTTTTCACCAAGGCAGCATCAGCAAGAGAGCGCGACCTCAGAAGATGGTTGTATACTCCGCTTCCTCCCACAGCCGGATCGTTGACCGTCTGCGTTTCTCCTCGATTCAGTGGTGGTCATGCACGCTTACCCCACGCTAGGTGTGGGAGAGGTATCCTTTCCTGCCTGTGGCAGCTTCCCAGAGGCAGGAATGGGGTTTTAGTCCCTGTGGCATCTCCAGCACCGGGTGTATCTATGTGGACGCAAAGACTGGGGCAAACTTTCGAGTGGTTTGGCTCCAGCCACAGCTCACGCCCCCACCTTGACCCCAGTGAAATTCTTTTCAGGGGACAACTGGTCTCCCTGGTCAGAATAAAAATCCCACGAAGGCAGCGTCTGTATCTAATCTTGTTGATTAAACGAGGCCTCCTTCCATGCTCTTTGTCCAGAAGGTACTCAGTAAATATTTGTTGAATGAATAAACAAACAAATCTCTATTACTGGCTCCTGGTCGTATGAAAATCAGCGTTTCTTTAAAAATTCATGAGTGCCATAATGTTTCCCAGTGTGAGAGCAAAGCATTTTATGAAATAGGCGTGAATTTTCTATTAAAGAGAAGAGTCTCTATTTATTAATATTCCCAAAGGGTAGCGCTTTTTTCTGGTTTACTGGTGTGCTGCTGTTATAATTTTCCATAATTATATGGTGTTGATGGTAGTTTACTGACAGAGCACCAATAAAGAAAAATGTTACCCTGGAACTATATTACTTCAAGCGTTTAGCCCTATCAGATGGAAACTAATCAATTAGCTGAGTCGAAGGTGGCAAAGAGAATATTCTCCCCCAGAACTGTAAGAAGAGGAGACCGGGAGATGATCTGGAGGTCTGGATTTGTGTGGTCAAAATACATAGCAGGTAGGGGCTCTATGAAGAAAGGTGTTGGGATAATTTAGGAATGGAAGGAAGTCTTACTTCTGAGTGCCCCTGGGCGCTGGATTTTGATCGAGGTCAACATTATGGGGTGCAGCCCGTTGAGGAAAGCAGTCTTGTGAAGAGCCCCACAGCCGACAGAGGAGGTGTGTGCAGGGAGGTCTCTGAGGGCAGGGCTACGTGTATCTTGTTTACCATCGTACAGTAGGTGCCCGTAAATAGTTGAATGAATGAGTGAGTGAATGAATGAATGAAGCTACGGGGGGCCACTTCCACGAGACTCAGGTGGGAACCTGCCTCCGCCATTCTCTAGCCATGTGACTTGGGCCAAATTGCTCTCACTCTCTGGTTGTGGTCATCTCCGCTCCAGGAGAAGGATCTTAATTTCTCCTTTCCGGATTGGCAGAGCAGGGGGGAGGGGCGTGAAATTGCCCACCACATAATGTTCGTGGCACCCAGGAGGACCCGGGATACCCGTTTGCAAAGTTATCCCATAAACATCCAGCCTAGACGTTGTCAGGAGCCCGTGCGCCTCCCATGTTGCCTGGGAAACATGAGCCATGCCACCCAGGGCAGACTTAAAGAGGGCCAGGCCTTCAGAAGGGACCCTGGCCCCCGTTGTCCCCTTCAGGCACAAATGGGGTTGTGTACCCACCTTGTGGTTGGGTGTCCAAGGAGGGTCTGAAGCAGCTTCTTTGAGTCATGAAATGTAGAGAGCTCTTTCCTTAGTTGCAATCTGCAGGCAGATTTTCTTCCAAATAACCAGAGGTGTGGTTATAAATAATTCATGCTCATTGTTTGGCCCAATTAACATTCTTCAGAAGACGGGGGCAACGCTTGAAGTCGGTTTCTCCTTGAGGGACAGCGACACACCCTGTTGGGCTGGGCTGAGCTTCTGGCCTAATTAGATATTTACACAAGAGACCGGAGTGACGGGGGTGGATTTATTTTTAATAAAAGAAGATTAAAACCTGTGTATCTACAGCATATTAAGGAAAAACGAACCAAATTGAAGTCCTCCCACAAAGTGGAGAGTGGTGGCCTGAGAAGAGAGGTCTCGCTTGGAATTAGTCAAACTTCTTGCCTTGAGACAGGAGAACATTCAGGCAACCCCCCCGTCTCCCCTCCCCCCTGCCCCCCACCCCACGTCAGCATCCTCCGGTGCTGAGTGAGGGTGGCGGTGACGGAGAACCACCTGAAATCCAGAGACTGGGGCCAAGTGCCCACGAGTGGGGTGGCAGCCACAGGCTGTGTCACGAAGGAGCCAGGTGGGGTTGACACAGCGGGAATGGGGTCAGAGTGGGGGCCACGTGGCACTCTGCAAATCCAAACTCACGTTCGGGACCAACCTCTGCAGCCACGCAGAAATGCGCACCGGACCTGGTTTTCCCACGAGAAGCCATATCTCCAGCCTTTGTGTGTAGACTCTCCTCTTTTTCAATATCTCGGACGAATCTAAAAGCCTTTAAACCCCAAGCATACACCCACTCCTTGAATTCAGCAATTCCACTGACAGACATTAAGCCCCAAATAAATGAAAACTATTTGTCCACAAGAAGACTTGTAACCAAGCTCACAGCAGCTTTGCTCATAACAGCAAAAAGTGGGAAACAACCCAAATGTGTATCGAGAGGAGACGGGGGAAGCAAATTATGGCAGTCATACCCTGGAAAATTCTTCACGCCGGAAAGACGTGGACACAGCAGCGTGCATGAGTCTCCAGAACCCGCTGAATCAAAGACACTAGACTCAGAAGAGTACGTGCTGTGTGGCTCCATTTATAGGAAGTTCAAGAACAGGCAAAGCTAATCATCCCTGGAGACGGAGATCAGAAGAGCGCCCGCCTCTTGGGGTCGGGGGAAGAGTAGACTGACGTGGCAGCCGGGGTCGCAGGGGCTCCAACCCAGAGGCGTAAAGCGTGTACATGGACTGTGTGTGATTGTACCTTTTCAAAAAGGAAAAACTTCCGAAACACATCCCAGGTCAAACCCAGGCTGTCTGTGGGTCGCCTTGGGTCCGTAGGCTCTGATCTGTAACTTCTGTGCAGATCCGCGTCCCCCGGGCCCCTCAGTTTGCAGGTGGAGAAACGTGTCCCTCACTAGCAGGTGTCTGTGTGGTATGACCAGGCGCAGGTGGGCAAGCAGGAAGCTCTGATCCCACCAAATTGCTGCCCTCCCAGCGGCCCCTGCAACGCCACCGCCTTGCATTTATTGCCGTTTCCTGGTCTTTTTTTCAAATGCAAGGTTAGAGGCGCGTGCTCACCTTGTTTAGACCGAGATGGCGGAGGCTCATCGGCCTTCCTGTCCTCCTGACGGGAAGATCCGTTGCTGGAAGGTGCCTGTGCCAGCTGGGGTCTCGGGCGGACGGAGACAAAGGGCATGATGCCCCATCTCTGCCGTGGACCCAACAGCCAGGCGTCTTGTGAGGTCCTCCTTTTCCTTCTTGACTCTGCAAGTGTTTAGGGAATGAGGATACTGTACATCTGAAAAACGGAAGGCAGACGCATAGGTGCACATGGGTCGAGCACCTGCTGTATACCCATCAGACTACAGAGTCAGGGGGCTCAGAGGCAAGGGGAGACAGACAGGTCAGTCAGCCAGGCTGCATGGTGGCGAGGAGCACAGTCACTCTAAAAGCTGTACAGGGGCAGCAGAGGGGGACAGTCTGGGGACCGAGGCTCAGGAAGGGGTCCGCCCTTCATCTCTCCTGGGAGACCTGAAGCCAGGGAACAACACCCGGCAGGGCCACAGGGTCTCATGTGCAGACCCCGCACAAAGCCTAGCGGGCTCCTCCTGCCCACGACACCAGCACACTGGTGCCTCCCCTCCACACTTGCCCCCCAGAAATTCCCCAGTGACAGACGTGTATTCCAGAGGCGACAGGAGCTTTGGGGTGGGGAGCATGCAAGTGACTTCCTGGAGCCACCATGCCCCAGCTGTAAGTCCACATCCCGTGCTTCTGGACTCCAGCCGGGGGAAGCTCTACTTCACGCCGCTTCTCGAAGCTCCTGGTCACTAGCGCTTTTGGACGCTTCCAGGCATCGACGGGGAGGATCAGTCTGCACAGCGTTTCCAGCTCCAAGGCACGCCGTCCCTGCCACCTTTCAGCTCTGTGCCATTCTTGCTTTTTTTCTCTTTTTGGCTCTTTTATTTTAGAGATGGGGGGAGGGACAGAGGGGGAGAGAGAGAATCTTAAGCGGGCTCCACGCTCAGTGAGGAACCCGACGCTGGGATCAAGAGTCGGATGCTCAACCGATGGGCCGCCCCCAGGCGCCCCATGCCATCCTTGCTCTTGAATTTCCCATCTCGAGGTGCAATCAGAGTGGGTCTCAGTGACCCCGCCAAGATCCGCATTCAGGTGGCCTCGGTGAGGCATGCGTTTCTTCTGTTCCTGGAAGCCGAGTAAGATGAGAGGCCAAGTGCACGAGTCCCTTGATGAGACAGGAGATGCCCTCCCTATAGCTTCCCACTCCTCTGCAGTCAGGACCCCCACCCCTGTGGGTTAAGCCTCAAGCTGCCCCTGGTCAGTGCTCCCCTGCCCAGCCCTCCCCGGAGTCCACTTCCTCCCAGATGAGTGCTCCCCCCACCAGCCCTCCCCAGAGTCCGCTTCCTCCCAGATGAGTGAAGTCAGAAAACAAGACAGCTGGAAAGTGGGGGCCTCTCAGCCTCCGGGGTGTGCTGTCCCACTCAGGCCACCTGGATCCCTCTCTTGTGTCACATTCCCTCTGTCTCTGTCTCTCTCTCTCTCACACACACACACACAGACCATTTTTAGTGGGTTTCTGGAGGATGACTTGTGCAACATACACACCGCACTAGGGAGACACCGCGTTGAAACCAGGGACTCTAACAGGTGCCACGCCGAGGGCGTTTCCGCTCAGGCTCAAGGGACCTCACCCTGTCCCCGGGCGCCTCCTTCCTCTGCCACCTCCCAGGCACGACTGTGCAGTGGTTCAAGCAAGGCCTTTGGAATCTGGGTGTTCTGGCTTCACATCCCAGCCCTGCCACTCACTGGAGCTCAGAAGGCCTCCCCGGTTGTGATTGTGGCCTCGTCCTGGGCTTCCCGCAGGCCCAGCTCTGGGGAGTGAGCGGTCAGGACCAGACCCTGTTCCAGATTTTTCTGGGCAGATGTGGCACGTGGGCTTGCCGTTCTGTGGCTCTTTGATGGCGTCCTGCTCAAGCACAGTCCATTCATTCATTCATTCATTCATCTAATCACTTGTCCTCTACACATTCCTGAGAATTTACCATGCGCCCTGGGGTTGTCCCCCAGGCCCCTCTTGGGCAGGGGTCTCTGACCAAGGCCAGAGTGGTGAGTCGAGGTGGGGATCGGCAGGGGTGCCATGCTGGGGTCCTGGGTGCAGGGTGCACAGCACACAGTGTGCCTCCTGGGGGACCCCTCCCCGCTGTATCTGTGCTGTGAGGATGGACAGTCAGGAGGGACAGTCTGCCTTTGCCCAAACCCCAAGCGACGCTTCCTGTGTGAACCTTTGTTCCATTTGCAAGGGCGCACGAGAGTCCTCTCGGGAGGATGAAGATTCTTCCCTGGGGCTCCCCAGAGGCTTTTCTGGGAGGTGGAGACTGTGCAGCTGTGAGGCAGAGGGCAGCTGTGTGATGGCGAGGCAGAGAAACTGTGCTCAAAGCAAGGATCCGTGGACCTTCCTACCGAAGGGTCAGAATGTGAGCAGTGTCGTGAAGTGTGCTGTCCTGCCCTTGGTCCTGGCTCCAGGGCTGCGTCCTGCACTGATGCAAATCTGTTTCTAACTGCTTTGGTCTTTGCTGATTGGTCTCTGGATCTCAAGTTCAAGTATACAATCAGATCTCAACTATAAGCAGTTTTTGCACTAACTTACTGCCGTTTGGTTGACCACAACAGAAATCTACTTCAGGACTTTTCAGCATTTAAAAAAAAAATAATAAAACAAAACAAAATGAAACAAAACGAAATGAAATAACATGGAATAAAATAAGATAAAATAAAAAACTGGCTAGTCTCACCGTGGCTCAGTAGTTAGGTTTTAGAGCATATGTAGCTAGATAGTTCTGGGTCTCTTCTCTCCTCGGTTTTATTTTATTTTATTTTATTTTATTTTATTTTATTTTATTTCATTTCATTTCATTTTATTTATTTACTTACTTAAAGCTAATTTATTTTGAGAAAGAGCAAGAGCGAGTGGGGGAGGGGGAGAGAGAGAGAGAGAAAGATTGAGAATCCCAGGCAGGCTCGACACTGTCAGCACAGAGCCCCACGCTGGGCTCAACCCCCACAAACCATGAGATCATGACCCGAGTCAAAATCAGGAGTTGGCCGCTTAACCGAGCCACTTAGGCGTCCACTAAATTTATATTTAAAAAATACGTGTGTGTGTGTGTATAGATATATATATATATATATATATATATATATATGTTCAAATACGTACCTAAAACCAAACTATTTGGTTTTGCAATATTGCAATAACAAAACGGCCAGTAGCTTCTGCAGCTGCCTGGCCCGCCGTGAGTACCCAGCAGGTGCCCTGGGTTTCCAGCGTCACGTGGGTGGGGTCAGGGAGCGTCGTCACAGCAGCAGCCGCCGTTCCATCTCGAGGCTTTTAGCATGGGCTCCACTGGCAGTGATGAACTCGAGCGGGAGCCCTGTGGTTGGACAGGGGCGCTTGAGCCGCGTCGCATCCCTGCCAGTGTGGCGTCTGTCTTCAGGTGAGGTTGTTGCAAACCCCACGAGGGAGTGCTATGCCCGCCAGCACCGCAGACCCCGCGTCTCCAGTGACAAGGGCGTCCATCCGTTCTCCGCGTCCCGTCCTGGCCGCTGAGGAGACTGTGACCCCGGTGGGCAAGGATGGGCTCTCGGACAGCCTGTGAGCCTCTGCGGCATGAGCTCGCCCCCCACGTGTTGGGAGGAGGCTCACTGAACCCAGTCGGGCTGAAGTTAATAGAAGCTAAGGCCCCGGGATCGGCTGGCGCCCGTGTTCCACAGCAACGCGCGGGTCTCAGGGCGGCCTCCCGTCTTTGGGACACCTCCACCCTTCTCCCGGGAGTGGGCGCTCAGGCACGTGGGCTGTTTCCAGAATTAGCACAGTCAGAGCACTGGTAAGAAGGTAAAGCTGTTGTTGTCAGCCCCCCCCCCCCCAGAATGTGTGATGCCCTCCAAAGCCGAGCGCACGCATTCATTCAGCGCACCGTCGCCTGCTCGTGTCGGGACCCCCAGGCACACAGACCCCTCGCGTTGTTGCGTTGTGCCCAAGAGTCTTGGCACAACCCGTGATAGGTGCCTGCTGCCCAGGAGAGGAGACGGGTCCAAGGTTTCTTACCATTTGCTTCCCCTTGAGATTGCTTTCTTTCTTTTTTTTTTTTTAATTTTTTTTCAATGTTTATTTATTTTTGGGACAGAGAGAGACAGAGCATGAACGGGAGAGGGGCAGAGAGAGAGGGAGACACAGAATCGGAAACAGGCTCCAGGCTCTGAGCCATCAGCCCAGAGCCTGACGCGGGGCTCGAACTCACGGACCGCGAGATCGTGACCTGGCTGAAGTCGGACGCTTAACCGACTGCGCCACCCAGGCGCCCCATCCCCTTGAGATTGCTTTCAGGTGAAGGTTGAGCATCCTTATTTGACTTTTATGTCAATTGCACGTTTCCTTTCTAAGGGCTTTGATTTCCACTGTAATCAGCCTCGGTTTTCAGGAACGACTCTAGAATAGGCATTTAGGGATTGATCTCTGATAGAGCTGCGTGCCCAGGCGATTGGCATATTTGCTGAGAAATTCACCCAAGGTTGCAGCACGAGGATTCACCATTTAGACAGAGGACGTGGGTTTAGCATCCCACCTCGGCTTCTCCCCTGGAGGCAGGGATGGGAGTGTTGGTTTATTTATGGATCCTGTTTGAAGGATGTCAAAAATCGATTTACTGACACGGCCCCGACGAAAGTCACAAGGTATTTGTCTGATTCCCCCCTTGAAGGCGTTCTGACCATATTCTGAAGCCCCAGAGAACTCTCCAGCCACCACACTTAACGCACAGCTCCCTGCATCAGCAGGACCTTGGCACCCGAGGGCCGTCGGCACACCTGCTCCCTGCCCCAGGCCCGAGTGAGAAAATAGGGCAGGCCTTTGTGAAAATGGTATCTGTGCCCGCGACCACCTTCCTTCCATGCATTCTTCGGGGTTTTAGTGAAACGCGGGTCCAGGAAAGGAGGTGTCCCACAGTTTGAGGATGGATGGTCCCCTAGAAGGAGATACATGGGACCTGTCCTTTCCCGCCCCAGGCTGTCCTGCCTTCCCAGTCAGCCTTCCACCAAGTCTTGTCCTGAAGACACCCTTACGGGCTTACGGGGTGCTGTTGCAGACTCTGCCTTCCGCCTGCTGGGCCCCTCCAGGAAGTACAAGGCCATGAGCTGATCCTGGCTCTCTAGGAGTTCATGTCCAAGTTCAGAAGGAGGAGGAGCTAGAAAGCATTGTGGAGCAGGGACCACCAGCTGTGGGTGCCGGCCCAGACCTCCAGGCCCGGGGACCGGTGTGGAGAAAGGGCTTCCCTGGGCAGTGGCAGGTGCAGGGCCCTGGATGTGGGTGAGACCCTGAAGCGATGTGGGCGAGGCTGGCATGTGCCTCTGGGGCATGAGCAAGGGTCAGGAGATGACAGTTGGGATGGAAAGAAGCTACCTTCGCCCCAGGATCCCCTTTCAGTCATATGGCTTTGGCAGGCCGTCGTCTGAACATCTCCATTGAAATTAAAATGCACCAGGACGCGAATGAAGAATAATCTGAGTGCCTTTCCCAGGGAGTAAAGATCACCATTCAAATTTGCTACAAATAAATTGCTAGTGCCCTCCATCAGGGCCGTGGCAATTTCTGGCTGAAAAAGTAACAAGAACTGATAACGTATTGAAGGCAGGTCCTTGGTTTCTATTAATGTTTACTTATATCTGCAGAGGTTAACGTGCTGTCCTCCGGGCATTTTTTCCGTCTGAGTTACAGTGTATTCTATGATAGTAATTTGGTTTTGGTGAAATCCAAACACTATCCCAAACAGAACTGTCTTGTTACTGCCGAGGGGGTAATTTTTCATGAATAAAGAATTCGGTGAAGGTCTAGCTTCTGTCAAATGGAAATCTACAAGCTCCTACAAGGGTAAAGAAATTCGTTATTGGTACTTTGTAGTTTTTTGGAGCCCATGAACGATTGTGAGGCCTTGTACGTCATTCACGCTGTTCGAGATTCGGCAATAAAACTTTCATCATCCTCTTTGGTTTTATGTGAATGCTTTCAGGAGTGAAGAGTTACCATTTTCAGGCATTTAGGGATTCCTTCATTTGTTCTTTGAAAATAAGGGTGGGTTTTCTTCAAGAGGGGGAAGATTTATCTGTCAAGCCCAGCTATAGTTCATTTCTGTCTTCTTCGTCCCCAGCCATAGAAACATGGTAGGTTTCCTGTTCTCTAACAGGTGAGTGGTCGGTGGGCTTGTTGGTGGTGATGAGGCAAAGTCAAGTATGGGGTTAGGATGGGTGAAAGTGTGCCTTTGAGAAGCTTCCTTGTATCTTTAACAATCTGTGGTTCTGTTGTCTTTATTGCGAGGGAGGACTTCATTCTTCCAGAATAAGCTCTTTACTTCCTATTCAGCTTCAAGAGGGCAAGATGCGTAATTGGAATGATGCAAATCCGTGCACGGTCCATGGGAAATCGAAACTGAAATTATCCCGTAACACACTTACTGACACACCAGCATTCTTACAGGTCCCTGCCGAGGGCCCAGGTAGAGTGCCGCCCCATCCTCGGGAGGGTCCCTTGCCTGTGCTGATCCAAGGCCCTGCTTGGGAGGGGCCGGCAGGGAGCCTGGTGCAGACCAGTACATCAGAGGTTGCGATACACTGGGGCTTTATAGTTTTCGTGTGCAGGTATGGGGTTTAAAAAAAAAAATCCGTTCGTGAAATCAGTTTCAGCATATAATCCAGAAATGTGCACACAGGACTTTAGCAGTGTGCTTATAACAAAGCACTCAAATGAATTATAAAGGGCTTTTACTCTTAGACACAAAGGATTTTCTAAATTCTTTCAAGACCAATTGCCCCTCTGTTACTAAGTCAGCATCGGGGAGGAGGGTCATCGGAACTCCCAGCGGGGATTCTTTGCTTAGGATGCTTTGTCCTTTCCTTTCACGGACCCCTCCTTTGCTCAGGGAAACCCCTTCTCCAGCTTCTCAGCCCCCACCAGGGAGGTAGGTTCTGCCCCTGGCCAGCTGAGGATAGCATAACAATAGATATTTCCTGTCCTACTTTATGGAAGAGTAACCTGAGACATTGTACCTGCAGCCACCCCCTTCTTTTTTGTTTCTTTCTTCTTTTTTTTTTTTTTTCCTAATCTAATAACTTGAGTTTCTAAGAGACCAGTCAAGTTGGGCACAGGTTGAACCTTCCAGACTCAAATCTTCCACATTTTCTGCTCTCTCTCTCTCTCTCGTAAAAGTTAGCCACTC
The DNA here is from genome assembly GCF_007474595.2 of Lynx canadensis. Classification (NCBI taxonomy): domain Eukaryota; kingdom Metazoa; phylum Chordata; class Mammalia; order Carnivora; family Felidae; genus Lynx; species Lynx canadensis. Next base: position 4,613,872 of record NC_044313.2, on the reverse strand, counting down.
ATTTAGCAAATCGTTCCCCGTTCTTGAATGGAAAGACTACAGTCACAGGAGTAAGCTGACGAGTCAGGGGCAGACCTGGGAGTGAAGAGACACCCTCTGCCCCCGGGCCCTGCAAGGGCCTCCCCATGCTGCTCCCCGGGGTGCATCTGGGCCACCTCGACACCGATAGATGCCCCCCCCCCGGCCCCCTTCTAGTCCTGAAAACTGCATGGACACAAGAGAAGAGTAACCACCACGACAAGAGAGAAAGTGAAATTGAATACCATGTGGCCACTGCCCCGTCACGGAGAGCAAGTTACCTGCTTGTTAGGAAAGAAAAAATTGAGTGGATAAGGTCTATGTCCAATCACAATGCCAAATCCTATTGACCTTACTAACAGGATTCCTCTGAGGACTTTAAGTTCACCTCCAACAGTCCTCAAACCAAGCCTCAGATGTTTCAAACAGACCTCCCGTTCTGCAGTGAAAACTTCTAGATTCCCCAGGAGCCACTTCTCTTCGTGAAGCCTTTGACTTTGGTAACCTCCAAACACATTTCCAGTCACAGGGAGCACAGGAGTAAGACCTTTTGCACCTAAAACAGGCAGCCCTTTTGTCTTCTAGAAATATCCTTTTGTCCTTTACCTGGCAAAATACATTTTCAGATGCTATTTCATGAGCTGATGTGGTTTTATTTCCCCCAGTTAAAAGGAAGAGTAATGAGATTTGCTGCAGAGCCATTTTTTTCTTTTTTTTTTTCCCTAATGAGTTGAGAACTAATGGCCCAAATATTCGGGCCTATCTATTATTCTGGGGCCATCTCATGTCTTGGAGACATGACTCATGTGTCAGCTCAGTGTCAGCCATGAGGTCTCCCTGCCTCACCCCATGAGGGCAGTCCCACCTCCCAGACTGGTCAACTCACTTGGAACCATGTGTGGCCCCTCTGGGGACTTTAGTTATCTGCAGCTTGTCTCGGGATGCGCCTTGTCTCGGGGATGCATCCCGTCTCATGAATGCGCTCTGTCTTGGGGATGCTCCTTGTCTCAGGGATGTGCCTTGTCTCGGGGATGCGCCCTGTCTTGGGGATGCGCCTCGTCTCAGGGATGCGCCTCGTCTTGGGGATGCTCCCTGTCTCGGGACATGCTTTGTCTCAGGGTTGTGCCGAGAAGCGGCAGGGGCCCAGGAGGTCCCGATGAACCCGGAGAGGAAGGCCTAATCGTTCCGCTTCCAGAACTGCCTTTTCATAAACCCCTCGTTGAGGGAGAGCAACATCAAGAACCCAAAGAGCCCCCCTTAACCTCTGCTTTGACTGCATGGCCAGCAGCTTCCTTGGGCGAGGGCACTCCATCCACCTGGGGAGCACTGAGCCTGCGGTTACGGAGGGGAAGCGGGGCACCGGTGCAGGGGCTCACAGCCAGGGGGGCCGCCTGTTTGAAAACAACTTTGCTTCCAACGCTCCACGTTGAAGGCCCACTGAGACCTTCTAAGACATACCGTTTGTTCTTAGTTTATCCCACTGCCGCGTCGTGCCCAGTGATTTAAGTACAATGTGATCGGCTCCAACTTGTGAAAATAATTTGCGTCTCCTTGGCTCTCGTTTAAGAAAAATTGTCGCTTGGTACTTGCGTGGTGAGAAAGTGCAAAACCAAAAAACAGAAATGCAGTTCTCTGGAAAGTTCTTTGACTGCCTGTGTGTAGCTTCCTAACTGAGGAGGGAACTTGATCTGAATGTCCTCTAAGCTGTCACTGCACTGGTGTGTCTGCCCCGGACTCGGTGCGCTTGGTACCCGGTGGTCCCAGGCCCAGGGCGGAGGACCTGAGGTTCAGCTGAGGTTCAGTGGGGGACACACAGTCTCTAGCAGAGGCCGGTTCCCCCGGATGGGCTGGCAGCTGCCTGAGGGACCCCACGCTGACCTGCAGGTCACAGCCCCTTCTTCTCTGGAGACCTGCCTCCCCAGGTCTCCTCTGCCCATGTGAGCCGAGAGCGGTGCTGTCTGCAGGGCCCTGGGCGTCCAGCCAGACTTCCCCCCCGACCTGCTGCAGGGAATCTGGGGGCCCCACGCCTCCTCAGCTCCCCCAGCCTTCCGGGTAGGCCCCTCCTCCAGGGCATGCTGTGTATTCCCCAGGGACCTCAGCCATCTCTGGACACACCTGGCCTGTGTATATGGGGTATGAGAGGCAAGGGTGTACGGAGAGGGAGGCGGGTGTCGCTGGCTTCTTTCCACGGATCACCCCACAACCCAGGACTTCTGCGGGTCCCACCGCACAATTCTATGGGCTCAGGATCCTTCTCCTGGCCCCCAGGGGTTCTGCGTGTGCCAGGGAACCCCAGCCGGACTCCACGTGTGTGCGCGGTGGGCAACTGTGCGGTCTCACCCCCGCAGAGCCTGGGGGGTGCTTCAGTCTCCAAAAGGAGTCAGCTCTCTGCCCTGACAGCCTGGGCCTGGTGGGCGGGCACCACACTGTCTGTGCCCTCCCTGTCCTCTCCTGTCAAGGCAGAGGCGGCCCCTGCCTCTCTCGGTGGCTGCCAGAGGAGGGTCAGACGAGAGGACCCTGGAGGGCATCGTGGGTGACGCCGACCCCTGCGGGCATCTCCTTGTCATTTCTTTCTGGATTTTCCCCCCTTTTCTCTCCTAACAAGTGGACTTCTTTGCCCTTCTCTTTTCCGTGATGTCTCGATGGTTTCACATTTAGATGTTTGCAGTTGCTTAATTGTTCAAAAGCAATTAAGTTCCAGCCTTTCCCCAACTCGGATAAAAAGCATATGCCCTTCTCGTCTTTTATTTTCTTTTTAACAAGCAAACCCTCCGAAAAGGCAGGCTCACCGTGGGTGCATCCGGAATGTGCTGAGGCTGCAAGTTTGACTGTTTTCGGGGCTTTTATTATTATTATTTGAGTCTTTCAATCATGTAAGTGTATTCACACCTGAAGCTCAGAAGAGGCGTAGATTTGTTTCTCCTTTACCGTGAGGACACCTCTTTGTTCTTTGAGGTTTTATGCTTCCCCAGTGCATGACAAAATGATAATCGTGCCCTGTGAGGAATGTTGCCCTGATTTTATGGAAAACAGGCACGGTGGCATTAGGTACGAGACACGTGGGCAGGCAAGTCCCCCCGAGGCTCAGGGGGGTCCCGGGTTCCTGGAGGATTCACCGGGGGCCGACACGATGGCAGGGGCCTGGCGGAGGAGGGGGGGGGGCTTGCTTTGGTGCCTGGTGGCGGAACGCGCTTGACTTGTGTTTGCGGCCAAGGTTTCAGCAAACTGGCAATGTCCTTCCCAGTCTGTTTCCGGAGGGAGCAGGCTGACGAGGCTCGCCCACCCGTCTGTGCCTGCCGTGACTGTCTTCCCAGAACCGTCTGTTCTCGGCTGCCTGCTGGGCGGAGGGATCTCCCGTGTCCCAGGACTCACCCCTCGCAGACCTGAACCCCACAGGTGTCGAGGAGGAACCCCGACCTGTAGGTGCAGAGAAGGACTTGGCCGTTTGCTGGGAACATTAAGGGTCCCCATTTGTCATCGTCCGGGTTGCCGCTGACTGACTTCCTGCTCTTGACGTTTCTCAGTAAACAAAAGGACTTGGCTGGGTCTCCTGGCCTTTGCTTCCTAACCCAGAAGGTGGGGGTAGCGTTTGTGCCTAATTGCAGTAGCCTCAGCCAGCGGGCGGGCGCGGGGCGGGGGACGCTGGGGAAGGTGTAGCGCCAGTTTGCATTTCCTGGTCCACAGATGAACTTGAAGGGTCCGTAAAGCAGCGGGAGACCGCCCGAAAGGGGTCAATGGTTGGTCTTTCTCTTTTTGCTTGCCCTCCTCTGAAAAGGCCTGGAAAAGCCGGCCCAGAGAGAGGGCCCAGCCTGGATCAGAGATACTGCCCCTGCCGGGTAGGCAGAGGTGGCTGCTAAGGGGCGGGACTTTGGGCAGAAATGACGAGGCCGAGAGCCATGGCATAGAGGAGCATGTCAGGGCTGTCAGCGACCTTGGAGTGGCTCTGACTTTGACCGGGAGCTTGGGGGCTTCCCTCTGGCTCTGGAGACCAGAAGCAGTGACGATGTGAATCCTTGGATTCCTGGGGAACGCTAAGCTTCACCAGCCTGTCACATTCGTTATCCTCAGAACCTTCTAGAAAGGAGCAGCAGACATTCTTACCCACTTCTGCAGACTCAGGGGAGGAGTGAGGAGCTGCCCCCTCCCCACCCCCCCCCCACCCCCCGCAGGTAAATAAGGGATCTCACGGCCGTGTGGCGTGCCTGCCTCCCGTTGGGTGACGTGAGGTGACCGCTCTTCTGGAAGGCACACCTGCAGCCACGCTCGGGGATTTGACCACTGCCTGCCTGGGCTCTGAGCGCGCCATTGTCTTCTTTATCCAGCTGCCCCTGGAGGTCACTGTGACCCACATTCCCGGGAAAGATTGGGGGAGCGGGGCGCACAATGTGCTCGGTTCTGCATCTGCCCCCGCATGCGGGCAACGTTCAGACGGCCGCTGGCCACTGCCCGGCTGGAAGAAGCTTGTCGCCGAGCAGAAGGGGCAGCCCGTTCTGCTCCCGGGGACCGTCTCCCGCCACGGCTAAGTGACCCGCTGGAGGACCAGGGCCAGAAAGGCAAGGTTCCTGGCTGTCAGCTTCTGTCACCTTCATTCACAGAGCAGCAAACCGGGGCTGGAAGTGTGCATCTGCTCCCGGAAAAGCCCTTCTTCCTGCTCCATTTCTCCTCGGCTGATGCAAGTGCCCCTGGCAGGCTTTCCTCCTGGTCACAACTGCCCCTGGGGACTGGCTTCCACTCCATTTTCCCTTTTGACCTAAAAGCCGTCCAACGGTTCTATCTGCCCTGCAGGCCTCTTGATGGCAAATTCTCGGAGGTAGAGATAAGACCCTGGCCGTTTCCATCCTTGACTCTTGGACTCCTCCCGCTGAGCCTGGCCAGGGACCTGTGCGATGGTTGATTTGAATGCTCACAGGGTGCCCGTGCCGAAACCGCCTGGTGACTTGGTGTCTGAGCCAGAGGGAGCAGCTCTGAGGATGCCTAGGCTGGTTCTCAGAGACTTACGTCAGACTTACGGCAGAACCACATAGTTCCCCAAGCTCTACCTTTTCCTGGTACCCGGTGGGGCCATGGTACTTGGGGACATCACCGGCCACCAACGTTGACTGAGCACCTACTGTGAGCTAAGTCCGGCGTGGGCATTCACACCGAAGTCTCTGGGCCCACGGGCCATCTGGAAGAAGGAGGCACAACTGACGTCTCACATGAGTGCTCACTGCCCTAGGGCGCTGTCCTTGACCGCAGTCGCTGCAGGTCAGATGGATGTGGAGGGACCCTGGGTGCACTTCCCTCTGGGGGGTGTACCGCTTAAGGCCTGTGCGTCTCCTTTCTTCATGATGCCAGATTCCAACAGAAGCTTTAGTCTATTTCTGACTACAGAAAAATGTGTTGAATCACACACGTGTTCCAGTGGAATCACGAGCCGTTCACACAAAGGGCGAGGAAGCGACAGTGTGTGTCCAGGTTGGGGCTGAATTTGGATTCGGAGCCTGGGCTCGTCTAAGGTCTCTCTAAGGCCGGTCTGGGGCTTTCGTAGCTGCCGGCATCTTGGCACCGACCTGCATTCGTTGGCGACTCTCAGGCATCTGCCCGGCCACAGTCAGATCTGTCAAGGCTGTCTCTGAAATTGTTCATCTGCAAAGGGAGAGGCCCCTTGTCTCCCCCAACCCTTCAGAAGAAGGCCCGACCTCCCCAGAAGAGAACAGAGCAGACGTGGGTGTAGACATTCTCGGCCAGGGCCACAGAGCGGGGTCCAGGCTCTAGGACTGGGGCTCAACTGTGGAAACAGCAGGTGCTCCCCCACAGCTCTGGCTGCTTCCAGAAGGAAGTGATGGGGGAGCAGGCCTTCTCGGTCGGTGCTGGCAGCACGATGGTACCTGGTTCACCGGGGGGCCCAGTGGTTTAAGTAATCAGCCCAGTTTCAAGAGTTATGCATATTTATTATCTCACGGGTCCTCCTGTCTTACTCATCGGGAAGCAAGGTCACAGGGGTGAGGTGTTCTGGCGAAGGCTCTCACCTGGCTCAGGGAGAGGAGAGAAGGAGGCAGGAGAGGATGACAGAGACAGGGAGACGGAAACACAACGAGCCCAGCCTCGGAGGCCCCATTCTCTCTGAAAACCGACCTGGGTTGATGAGATGGAGAGAAATCTGCCGCGATCGCCCCTGATGACCTATTTCCTTCAAGAACGTTCATCAAGCCTCTCCGCTGTGCCAGATGGACGTGCCTGAGAGCGGCTCCCGCCCCCAAGAAGCCCCAGGGCATAGATCATTCTGCCCAGTGTTGTTAGCTTCCGCTTCAAAGCAGTCCTTCTGGAAAGCTTCCCCCACCCTCCACCCCGACGTCCTCAAACGCTGCCATCATCAGTCAGTCCTGCCACCAGAGACACTGGGTCTCCCGGTTCCTGTGCAGATTCGGGGGCTTCCTGAAGGCGCCATGTTCTCTGCCCCTGGCACCCGCTGCCCCCCCCAGCTCATGCTGCCTCTGCCTCCTCTCCCACTACCCCCTGGACCGCTCGGCTGCTCACCTGAGAAGAGACCCCTTCGCCCTAGGCAGCCTACTGATTCTGACCCCTCTGGGCTGGCGTCCCGCAAGTGCCTCCAGTCACCAGCTGGTGTTAGTGTCCTGGTGGTTCCAGCCCCTGGAGTCCGCCACATTCCCCTCCATTGTCCACGCTTCTGAGTAGAAGGTCGGCGGAGGGGGTGAGCCTCAGCGTGGGTGTCTCTTCTCTTAAGAAGAAGAGGTGGGGAGAGGGCCGTGCGTTTCCCACATTTATTGCCATCTTTCAGCTACTACTGCCGAATCCCAAAGTCCGATGGATGGGGCTTTGTCGTGTGGGTCCCCCTGTTTTCCTGCTCAGGTGCTTTGGGCAGGGATTCTCCCTCCATATTGGCCTTCCTTTCATTTTTTGTGTTTTAAAAAAGTTTGTTAACGTTTATTTTTGAGAGACAGAGAGACAGAGCACGAGCAGGGGAGGGGCAGAGAGACAGGGAGACACAGAATCCGAAGCAGGCTCCAGGCTCCGAGCTGCCGGCACAGGGCCCGACGCGGGGCTCGAACTCAGGAGCCACAAGATCATGACCTGAGCCGGCGTCGGATGCATAACCGACGGAGCCACGCGGGCTCCCCCTCCACATTGACCTTCCTGATGGGTCGCTGCAGTGCTCCTCTGATAAAACGCATCTCCTCTGGGTGATGGGCGAACAGGCCTTTGGGGAGCATGAAGGACCCGTGAGTGTGACTGTCAGATGCGGTGGGGGGGGGGGGAGGGGGGGGTCAAGCCAGCAGTCAGGTGTGAACACGGTTGTGTTCACTAGCCGGCTCAGCTGTGACCTTCAGGACAAAAGAAGTTGGAAGAGGTTGGATAGGGTGAGCCCCACGGTGTATTTTGGTGAGAGAAGGAAGAACAAGGACTCGTCCTTATGACCCTGGCCTCAGAACCGTACTCCTGGAGAGTCCGGACTGATTCCCAACATCCTACTCCGTTCCGTGCGTGCTCCTTCCACAGCCTTCTGCAGGCTCCCGTAGTGACCTCTGTCGCTGCGACAGCTTCTTATTATTCACTATTTGCTTTTTTATTTTTGCTTCTTTGCTTCTTGTCCCTGTATCCTGTCCATGTTCACGTTTCTTCCACATTTCCCATCTCATTGCAATTAAAAGTGAAAATTTTAGTTATGAGAAGTTGCACTGAAGGAGTCCAGGAAGGGCTTGGTGGCCTGTCCCCTTGGCTATCGCACTTTCTCCAGGGTCTCATCTTAGGGCAAGGGACCCACGGGAAGGGATGGCCTCTCTTTAGGGGCGATCACCTCTGAAACATGAACAGCCATGCTCTCCACTCTGTCCCACCCTCCCCTAGCCCAGTGGGGACAGCCCTGCCCTTTGGAGGACACCACGTGGCTAGACAAGAAGGCATGAGCTTGGACAAGAGTGGGTTGGGTGCTAACTCCTTCTGGCCCCTGTGTGGTGGGAAAAGTAGTTGAGGCTGAGGCCCCCCGCAGGCCACCTGTGGTACCCACCAGCTGAGCAGTGGCCCCTGCCATGGCCCCTGGTCATGGCCAGGCCATGGCAAGGGTCACTGATCATCAGGATCTGTGGGGAAAATGAGAGATTACAGGGTTTTGACATAGTTGCAGGAAACAGAGGCAAAAGAGTTTTGCCATAAAACTTGTAGACAACAGTCTGAACTCTCACGACACTTGCTTGGGCATTTACCGTCGGGCGTAAATCTACATCTTTTTGCGTTAATTAGTTTTTAATAACACTTTATGGATTTGCCCTAAACCCGTCTGTCAGGAATGAAGTGTGGAAAAGGGCACATGTTAAGCACTGAGTCTCTGTTTTCAAGAAAGTTGATGATGAGGCTACAATTTGCGCAAAATATCCATCAGCATTTACCTTCTGTGTCGGGGTCCGAACTGGTGCCGCTGACCACAGAGAAGCCATGAGAGGGAAAAAAGCCTCTAAGAGAAGCATCCGCTTCCCCTGAAGGGTGACTCAATGACCTCTGTGCCCCAGGATGATGGATTGAAGGGGCTTTACACACGGCCCTGGGAAGCAAGGGCTGTTTATTTAGATCAGATGACTATTCATAGCGAGTCAAGATCATTATCAATTCCAGGTCTCATTGCACACTTACGGGAGGTGAAGTGATCGCCATCAGTGCTCCCAATAGCAGGTGCGTTTCACAACCTGTCAGATGATAACCGGTTTTATATCGGTGCCCTTTGCAAACGGAAAACGAGTTAATTCCCGTAGTGGCGCCGTTGTTTTTCATCCGCTTCGTGGAATCCAACGACGAGTGGGAGGGGCTCCTTCTGTGAAAGGTGAACACCTGACCTGATTGCTAATGTCACCGGAAATGCCACGAAAGAATTCAACACCGAGGACGCGTGCATTTGTTTGGTGGGATAATAGAAGTATATAAGGGCTGGCGGACCTCAGCGTTGGTGGTAAACGTCCCACACTTGGACTTGATTGTGATGTACAGATAATTTTTAATTGTGCCCACGCCAAGTAAATATTCTGGCAGAGAAGATAGAGGCTGTAGATGTCAGATTTTAGCAACAGCTACGCTTGGAGGAGAATTAAACTGAAATATTCTGTAATGAAGCTGATGTTGAATTTTGAAAAATACTTAGCTTGGGAACATGCAATGTTCTATTCCCGCCCGATCAGAGCTCAGAAATGCTTGGGGCTTCAAAAAGTCGCTCAGTAAATCAATCTAAGTATCCTACTAAGATGGCAAATGTTTCTATAAACAAGGCTCCAATGGGGCGCCTGGGTGGCGCAGTCGGTTAAGCGTCCGACTTCAGCCAGGTCACGATCTCGCGGTCCGTGAGTTTGAGCCCCGCGTCAGGCTCTGGGCTGATGGCTCAGAGCCTGGAGCCTGTTTCCGATTCTGTGTCTCCCTCTCTCTCTGCCCCTCCCCCGTTCATGCTCTGTCTCTCTCTGTCCCAAAAATAAATAAACGTTGAAAAAAAAAATTTAAAAAAATAAACGAGGCTCCAAGTATTGGTTGCCTGTCGTTCTGAATTAGTCGGAAATATTTAGTAAAAGTAAATGCAACCGGAAAATACAACCATCAATAAAAACCCCTCAGCGTTTTAAAGTTTTGCACAATTACAACTGTTGAAAACATAGGTTATGAACAGGAAGACATTAAAATCTTTCTCTATGAAAGCGAGGAAAGAATAAAGCAAACAGAATGATGAGGGCTCACAAGATGTTCCTTTGAAAACTTTGCAGACAATTTTATGAAAAAATTTAAATATTAAGGATATTGAAAATATATTAAAAGTGAAACATATTAAGAACAGACAAGGTGGGGCGCCTGGGTGGCTCAGTACGTTAAGTGTCAGACTTCAGCTCAGGTCGTGGTCTCACGGTTCATGGGTTCGAGCCCCACGTCGGTCTCTGTGCTGACAGCTCGGAGCCTGGAGCCTGCTTCGGACTCTGTGTCTCCCTCTTTCTCTCTGCTCCTCCCCCACTCACACTCTGTCTCTCTCTCAAAAATAAATAAACATTAAAAAAAATTTAAAAGAACAGACAAGGCTGAGAAAGCAATTGAAGCAGGTGAATATGTACCGAGAGTAGGTGTTCTGTTCATGTTCTCATTTTATTTTCATATAATCAATACAAGAAACGTTTTTTATAAAATAAACTATGGCTCTAATGTGCACTGGTAGGTTAGTTTTGTTTTCTAGAAAGGGTTGTGTCTTTTTAATTTTTAAAGATAGGTTTTGAATAGAAACTACTTAGTGGGTTCCCATTTTAATAAAACCAAATGCTGACCACTAATGAAATACTGTAGGAAAGCATATGGCTTTAACTGTTTCAGCCTCTCTTTTGCTCTCGGAGGTCCTGTTTTGGTTGAGAAATTACACGTGGCCCATCCCAGGGGCTCTCCTTTAAGGGTAGAACAAATATTTAGCTCTGCTCCTTTGTGAGGGAACGGAGTCTGTCTTGTAATTGAGAAGCAGCAGGAGTGTGAACCACTCGTGATGGGTTTGAGCTGCAGAAAGAAAACAGTACCATCTTGGAACTGCAGGGGGCAGTCTGGCTCAGTCCTTGCAGGACACCCAACACCGGAAGGCTCAGCAGGGTGGCCCTTCCTCAAAGACACTGGCTCAGGGAGGACTCCATACCTTCAAAAGCCCTGAAGGTCCCTGTCAGCTGGAGAAGCCAGCTTGGAGGAGGCAGGAGATGTCCCCAGTCCCCAGGAGGCTCGACGTCTGGTTGGGAGACCCAATGCCCAAATGACTCTGAACAATTCCGGGCGGTCTGATCCCAGGAAGAGAGAGTGTCTCTGGCTTGCTGGACCTCAAAGGTTGGTGGGATCAAGGCAGAGGGGACAGGGGTCATCCGGTGAGGGGAAGCATGTGAGCAAGGGCTGGGGGATGTAGACGGGTCAGAAGAATCCCTCTCCTGCCTTGGGGTCTCCACCTGCACCTGCCTCCTGTCCTCCTCTTGTTCCCTGGCCGCCATTTGCCAGACGCCCAGCCCAACTCCTCTACTCCTGTCCCCAAGGGTACTGGCCTCCTTTGGCTGGGCACCGAGGCCTGGCCTCTGCCCCTCTACACACCCCCAGAGTGAACTCACCCACACACTGAAGCTTCAGCCCTCACTCCCATCCAGCCAAGTCCCAGGTCCTCGACACAGTTCCTGTTGGCACTCTGCTAGAATGCTCTCGGGACCCGGAGAGTCAACAGGCCATCTCCGGAGACGGCAGGGCATCTCTCATAGGATTGCGGTGAGGGATGGTGAGGGTAACTTATCCCAGGAGTTCAGATAGCTTATCACACTTCTGGGGAGTTCAGTAAATGGTAGCTTGTATTATTGCTTTATACTCCAAGCCAAAATCCACTCCATCCCCAGACTGGGGACCCCAGTCTCCAGATCTCAGCTAATGAACGATGCCCCATCGCATTCCATCTCCCAAGATGGAAATCCCAGTGCCTTGGTGCCCCAGTCAACACCGCGTCCAGCTAACTACCATTCACGCAGATTCTACCTCTGAAGCCCCTTTCAAATCCCTCCCTCCTTGCCATTGCCATCGTCCTGGCTTAGTCCAGACCTTCCTACTCTGCTGTGTAACCAGCACGTCTCAGATTTGATGTGCATGGGAGCCGCCCGGAGATCTTGCGTAGGAGGAGGTCCCGCTGTGTCTGAGATGCAGCATCCCTAGTATGCTCCCAGGGGATGCCCATGCCCCCAACCACTCTGGGGCGGCAAAGGCTTACGCCGTGCCTCTTGTGACTTGTGACCGGCTTCCGGCACTCTCTCTGGAAACTTCAGTGGCTGCTCGCTGCTCACAGCCAAGGTTGTCTGTACCACACCCTTCACTCTCCATATATTTGGATTTCACGCATCTGGAGTTGGGCTCAGGAATTGGCATCTTCTTATAATACCTCCGAGTGGCTCTAATAATGTAGGTTGCTTGTGGAAAACGAGCCTGTAACACCAAACCAAACTCTTTAACGCGTCTTTCAAGGGCTTTCTCGATTTGGTCCCGGGGGGAGTGAATCATCACTAACTCACCTTCCTTCCTTGGCACTGCGGACACTCATCTCCGGACAGGGGGTCCTAGGGGATGCTGTGTTTCCACTCTTCCCTCCAGCTCCACAAATCTGCGTTGGGGCAGGACCGGCATCGTGTTTAGTTTCGCGGCTCCGGGACCCGACAGTAGGCCTGCTCCAGAGTGGCCCAGCAGAGTATTAAAAAAGCATCAAGTGGAATGAGAAAACAATGCTAAGCAAACTGATAGCTGGCTGACTTTTGAGAAGAATAAACACAAAAGCTGCTTTGTTGGAAACTGTTTTGATAATCTCTGTTCTGAGACGCAACGTGTTGTATACCCACAGTACTTAACATTCGGTAGGTTCAATACAAGTCCTTAAAATTCACCACGGGTTTAAACTACTTCAAGGACTATTTTGTGCCGATTCGTGTCTGTGCTTATTGGTAGCTTGCACAAACCCTCCGAGGGTGAATCGCCAGGGACAGGAAAGTTGTCATTGGCTTGGCAGTAGAAGTATCGCAATAAAGGGACTCAAGGGGGGTTGAATTCTGCAAAGTCTAGTGCCCTCTGCTGGCCACAGCGGGCAAACCACCTGCTGCCCCAGGGGCCACTACCCATCCCCCTGGGTGTCTGATGGGTGATGAGATGGCCTTTGTCGGCCTGCAAGTGTCAACTTTCTCTTAGGTCATTGAGCATTTGGAGAGGAGGGTCTTGAATGGATGCATATAACAAGACAAATGCTTCAACTGGGAAGTGTGCATTTCTGAGTTGTATTAAACCAGTTAATACTTCCTAATCACTTACTCTGCAGTGTATTCAACCGTGTAAAAGCGTCGTTCAAGAACAGATTCTGTCTGGTGCAGCCTATGCAGAGCTGACCGTCAGGGCTTGAGAGCTTTTGTCTCGGGTGGTCCTGGGTTCCATTCACGCCTCTTTCATCCCCTCTGCCCCCGCTTCGGGCCTGTTCCTGAGTCCTGGAGGGTTGTCGTGGGGCAGTGTCCACAGGAAGGGCCCAGCGCTGGTAGGCGCTCACGGGATACAAGCTCTTGTGTGTGTGCGCGCACGTGTGTGTGGCTCACTTGAACAATCTAAAATGTATTTGGGAAATAAACAAGAGGAAAGAGGTTGGAAGCATTGATTGTGGCCATCATGGTTGCTCTAGGATAATTGCCTGCTCAGAATGGTTCCATTTCAGCAGTGGTGATTGCTGAAATGCGATTAGACTTTTTGCGCTCATTCAAGCGTCTCCTCTAATTACAAGGAACCAGTGTTTCTGGGCCTCGGTCCGTCCATGTGCCCTGGGGAGGCTTTTTGCAGGAAAGTGCCGTCTGAGGGGACAGGCACCCCAGGGGACCACGGAGGGGGGCGTCAGGAGGGAGGGAGCCCACACTCGCGGTCACCACCAGATCTCACTGGGCCCAGACAGCCGCACGCCTTGCCCTGAGGTGACTCTCCCGTACCCCCGAGAGGTCCTTGCCACATTTTCCGAGGACCTAAGGTATTTTGGCAAAATTGGAGCACCAGGCAGGGATCCGTGGTGGCCCTGCAGGTCTCCTGGGTGAAAGATTGCTTTTTCCCGTGTTGAGCCACGTGGCAACCCGGGTTTGCTCCGTGCATGTCCCCACCCACCCGGTAAAGACTTCCCTCCATTCCCAAGAGGCTGCTCAGAGATGAGCTAACTAAAGGTGGCCCCTCCTGGGCGGGGAGGGAGCCTCCCTGCGCCTCACCTGGGAGCGCAGACAGGAGGACAGTCAGGGGCAAGGCCTTCACCCCAGAGCCACGCGGGAAGTTCCGGAGAACAGGCCAAGTGCGAGGCTCAGAAGAACACTGACTAGGCCGGCCTGCCCATCTCCAGTCTCGTGGTTGACTCCTCAGGACGGGAGGACTTGGCTGGCCTTTGAAAGGCTCATCGGGCTCCGGAGTATGGGACACGTGGGCCCGGGGCCTGCCCTCCCCCCGGCCCCGAGGCTCAGGTGGGAGGCAGTGAGGCTCGGCACTCAGAACAAGGACCGGTGGTGTGGGTTGTGGCCAGGGGGACAGCAGAGGTGGACCCTGTGCGGGTGGGCTGGACCCCCAACCCCCTGCCCCTGGCCCTGTGACCACACGCCGGGTAGCCTAACTCCTGAGCCCAAGATTGTTCCCCAGGAGCTGCTCTTCTCTGGGCTCTCATGATGCAAATGGAAACCCTAACCTGTGTCACAGCGGACACGAGAGAATGTTCCCACGTTCCCCAAATGTTGAACAAATCATTGCCGTGGGGCAATTTATTCTTTCAAGTTTCTTTATTTTGAGGGGGTCGGAGAGGGAGAGGGAGGGAGTGCAGAGAGAGCGGGGAGGGGCAGAGAGAGAGGGAGACACAGAATCCGAAGCAGGCTCCGGGCTCCGAGCTGTCAGCGCACAGCCCGACGCGGGGCTCGAACCCGCAAACCGAGAGATCGTGACCTGAGCCAGAATCAGGAACCAGAGCCACCCAGGTGCCCTGACCGTGCGACGACCTAGAAGCAACGGGTCAGGGGCCTCGCTGAGTGTCCGTGAGGCTGCCGCTCAGAATCGTAGATCTCCTTGTTTGTGTGCTCAGGGTTTTTCCTCTCCCGGTTCCTCCACATCCTTGTTCGCCTCCCCCCGCCCCCCGCCCTGTTTTACGTGAGGTTCCCTCCTGGGCTGGGGCAGGGGGGAGGAGGGGCAGCCCCAGGCGCATGGCGGGGAGCACTCTGAGCCTGTCCCTGCTTCCTGCAGGTTCGCCATGGAGCCCTTCTGTCTGCTCCTCCTGGCAGGTGTTAGCCTGCCTTTCGCCAAGGCTCTCAAGGGCAACGAGACCACCCCAGCGGAGAGCAACTCGACCTCTACGACCGCAGGTGAGGACCCGGCTGCCTGCCGCTCACCTGCCCTTGCCATCCCCCACCCTCCTGGTAGGGTCTCAAGACCGGGGGTGATGACCCCGCTGGGGGAGGAGAAGGAGCATCGAACACGGAACGCCTCTCAAAAGCAGGCTGGCCGCACGAGCCAGTTGTTGGGAATTTGACCAGAACAAAGCTTAGCATTCGGGGGGCGGCAAACACCACCCCGTGCTCAGAGTCGGAATCGGCTTCGGCGGGAAGCGGGGGAGCAGGGGTTCGCAGCCCCGACCCCGCCGTGGGGAGCCGATTCAAGCGATCCTCAACAAATGTGGACGTGGACGAGTGCCTAGGGGATAGTTAGGCACTGACATGGCAGTTGATCCAGTCAAGAAATCAGTGTGAGTCCTTTCAGGCATGATGTTGGTACCTTGGCTGGAGGCACGTTTTTAAAAGAAGAGTCCACGCGTGTCTAGGGATGCATGTTGAAGTCCTTCCGAGGGAGGCAACCCTCCCTCCGGGAGCCGCTTGAGAAAGAGCCCCTGGGGAGCAGGAGGTAGGCGGGGCCATAGGCCGACCCAGCCGCCTGGTCCCCATCAGAAAGTCGGTGGCAGATACGTGGGGGTCACCGCTCCACGCTCCCGCCTCAGTGGAAGAAGCCAGACACGAGACCACGTGTTGTGTGATCTCCCTTGATAGGAAATGCCCGGAATAGTCAGGGTGACGGAGGAGAAGGTACCTGAGTGCTTGGCCGGGCTGGTGGGGGCGGGGGGGGGGGGTGGCAAAGGCCAGGTGACCTCAGGTGGACGAAAGGTGGACGGGAAGATTCTAAAACTGGATTGTGGTGGCAGTGGCACAACTAGGAATTAACTAAAAATCATTGGATCTGCTGCTTAAAACGGGTGGGTTCTGTGGAATGTAGATTTGGCGTCACGGAGTTGAACTAAAGGCCGTGCGAAGCTGACGGGAAGGGGAGGAGAAGCGGCAGAGAGAGCAGGGGCTCTTGAATCACGTGACCCTTGTTCGGCTCCCGCTGACCTGGCCAGGTGACCTGGAGTAAGTTCCTGAACCTCTTCGGGTCTCAGTATCCCCATCTGTGAGTCGGAGGTAATAACAGTGCCTCCTTTTCGCAACGCTGTGGGCATTAACGAGACCGCCGAGCTGGGTACGGAGGCTCGTCTACGTGGGCCACTGCTGTGGATGGCTGGACAATGTGTCGGGGGAGGCCCGTCACCCCGCCAGTCGCTTACAGCCCGGAAACGCGGCCTTTCAATGTCCCTTGATATCTCTTTCTTGGATGTGTGCCCAACTGATGAGTTCAGGGTCCCCAAGGACTAGGCCCGGACTCCCTGGGCAACCCCACACGCCTCCCTGGGAGACCAGAGGCCGTCTGTAGCTGCCAGCTCTGTCCCCTGGCCGGCTTAGTAGGAGCCCGTAACCAGCAAGGCCTGGTCCCTTGAGTCGGTATCACGGCCTGTTGCCAGTCCCTACACGCCTGCCCTGTCCCTTCCCTGTCCATCCCCCAAGACTCCCAGGCATAAAACTCAAGGCATCTCGGATAAGGCATCACTTGGTGTATCGGTTAGTGTTCTCCAGAGAAACAGAATCAGTAAGACATGTGCTTATACTTTCATTTATATCTGTATCTGTATCTATGTCTGTATTTATATTTATTATAAGGAACAGGGTCACAGGACTGTTAGGGTTGTTGAGTCCAAAATCCGCAGGGCCAGGGAGCCGGTTTGAGCTCGAAGGCCGGCAGGCTGCAGCTGCAGAACCGGAAAGAGTGATGTCCCAGTTGGAAGGCAGTGAGGGAGGAAGGATTCCCTGTTACTCACAAAAGGCCCAGCCTTTTTGGTCTCTGCAGGCCTTCGACTGATTGGGTGAGGCCCACCCACAGTGGAGCGTGGGGAGGCGTGTAATCTTTTCAGAGACTACCAATCTAAATGCTGAATCTCATCCTAACAGCACCCGTTGGACCACGTATCTGAAACCCCGTGGCTCAGCTAGGTTGGCATTCAGCATCACACTTGATTGTCACAAGGCGCTGGGTAAACAAAAATTACCAACTTCCTTCCAGAAGAAAAAGCTTGAGTGAGATAATTAGAAGTGCCCCATTCGGGCTGGGATCAGGGACTCAACCCCCATGCAGCTCAAGGGCCTTACGTGATTTTCTGAGCCCAGACCCGTGACCTACAAATGCACCCTTGGCCCCCAAGAGAAGGGCGGAGTAGGGCTCAAGTCACTGGTGCCAGATCCCAGAGAGGACGGCCGGAGCAGCCCTGTCCTCACATTGCCAGCCGGAGAAATCCAGAACTGCAAAACAGGAAAGACAGGAGCCCCTAGCAGATCGAAGCTGCATTTGTTATTGTCCTCATGTACGTTTTTCACATGTTTTAAAATATGTATTTATTTTTGAGAAAGAGAGAGACACACACAGAGGGCGAGCGGGGGAGGGGCAGAGAGAGGCGGGGACACAGAATCCCAAGCAGGCTCCAGGCTCCGAGCTGTCAGCACAGAGCCCGACGCGGGGCTCAAACTCGCAGACCGCGAGATCATGACCTGAGCCGAAGTTGGATGCTTCACCAACTGAGCCACCCAGGTGGCCCGTGTCACTGTCCTCATCTCAAGCAGGGCCCCTGGGTGCTGGGTCCCTGGTGCTGTTCCACAGCCTGGGACCCTGCAGACCTGCCCCGAGGACGGTGTGTCCCGATTCTACCGGGCAGAGCATCGTTTGCCCCAAAGCGGAGAAGCCAGATGAGAGCTGCGTGGGCGTTTCTGCAGCTGGCACCCAGGGCACCGTCAGGGTGACTCAGCCTCACCCCTGGGCCTCTTCGCTTCACTTGGAAAGAAAACGGTTGGCCAGTAAGGTGGCTGTGGGTGTCAGGCGCTCCTCTCGGGGACAGGGAAGCGACCTCGTGCCCCTGAGAACAGATGTGTCCCTCGCGGCTTGTTACACTTTCTGCCCGGGGCTTCACGGCTTTGGCAGTGGCGGCTGGTCACACAACCAGGAGGCAAGTCCACGCTGGCTCCAGTTCAAGGTCTCGGTGACAGCAGGTGGACGGGCTCCACTGGCCTAGAATTCCAGACGGGAGCCTGACCCGCGGGAAGTGCCCTTTGGAACTTTGTTCCCTGAAAGAAGGATCATCTGGTGGGATCACAGCACACTGTCACAGGGTGCCAATAACCGGAAGCCCTGTTTTTGTTCCTTGAACAAAATGTATCAAATAATCATCAAGAGACATTCCTTTACGCAGGAGTTGAAGGTAAATACTCACAAACAGTACAATTAAATGCTGTTGTCCGTATTACAGGAAGGCTTCCTAAAAATTAACAGAAAGAAATTAGTAGGAAGAAATTGATAGAAGAAAAAGACAGCCCAGTAGGAAAGTGGCAAAGCAAACATATATGACCAAGCAACGTGCAAATATCCAGTTGATCGTTTTATTAATCACGAAATGATGCTTTCCTCTGTAGAAAGTAGGGAAAGGCAGGTTGCAGTGGTATTATTTTATTTAGCTGTTTGGCAAAATTTAAAAGGATTGCTCACAGCCAGGGGGGACCAGCTCCGTCATCCAGTCTAGGTAAGCACGGACGCTGGAAACTTCGCAGGGGGCAACTTGGCAGTTTCTATGACGATTTAATGTGTGTGCCCACTGACGCACAAAGTGTCCTTCTGGAGCTTTCTACGGAAGCACTTTTAAGATACCCGGGGAGAAAGATACACGATGTAAAATCGTAAGTAACAGAAAAAAAAAAAAAAAGCTGGAAAGAACCTAAATGTCCGTCGAAATCTCGGGTTGTTCAGAAAGTGGAAGTCTAAGCAGCCGTTAAGCAGGATGAAGAGGCCGGCGTGTGCTGACCCAGAGGCTCGCCAAGACAGACGACCGCGCGACAGGGCCGAGCCACGGAGCCGGCCCCATAGAGGACGGCGTCCGTTTTTGTTGCCGTTGCTGTGTTTTCACACTCCGCTTGGCCTAGGGGACACGGCCCAGCCCGCAGAGCTTTTTTTCTGGACCATTTTGTTTTACAAAATGGCATTTAGGTTGAATTACTTATCAGAATTTAAAAATCAGATACGTTTTACAATAGCTACGAGTTTCTTCTTTTTGGCAAAGCCGGGAGAACTGGTCGGTGTGGGGGGCCCACCTTCCGCTTGACCTCAGCGGGGCCGCCCCTGCAGACGGGGCACGGACTCCCCAGTTCTCCCAGCCCCGCCAGGCCTGCCGGCCCCTGAGTGATCTTACCTGTTCTCTGCCCCCTCCCCCCCCCGCACCCCGAGAACAGAGGCAGCTGCTGACATTTGTCCCGATTCTGCCCATGCACACGGCCCTGCGCTGGGGCCTCGAGTCATTCAGCCTGGTCCTCAAGAGCACACTGTGGAAAGCCCACATCTGTAACTGTAGCCTCTGAGCCTGGAGGCTGGACCCTGGAGCCTCCTGATGAGGCCCCCCAGAGATGGGCTGTCTGTGGCCCAGGTGCCCGTCAAGGCTCCGGGTAGTGCCCACACCCTCAGCCAGGTGCAACCAGCCCTCGGACCGGGCTGCTCACCACTCGGTCACTGCCAAGATGGACGCTGGCCTGGGGCAGCCGAGGTCTGCGCAAATGCAGAAGTGGGGGGCGAGAGAAGGGCACCCGCCTGTGCCCTGTGGTTGCATTTGGCAGGGCAGGGATGGACCCCAGTCGGGGAGTGGAACACCCAGGCCCCCGCCGCCCCCCGGGGTCAGGCATCTCCCCACCAGCCCGGCCTTGAGTTTGCTGCAAGGGCCTGGCAGAGCAGGGCGGGGCCTCCGTGGGTGGGCGAGTGTAGAAGCTCCCCCCCCCAAACACTCCCCCCACCGGGTCAGCTCCCCAGGGGAGCTCTGCAGCAGGTAGGGCCAGGGGAGAGGGACTGGGGCACACGCTCTTAGAGGCTCTGCCTGGTGTCGCCCTGGCTTTGCCCTACAACTTGACTTGGGAGGTCCCTGGCCAGATGGGAGAGGCATTGGCTCAGCCTGGAAGGAGGGCGTCTTGTTTGGCCAGGCTTCTGGCATCCGGGGCCACCTCATCCCAGACCAGGTGTCTCTCAGTCAGTGCACCTCTACATCAGACGGTCACTCGAATCAGTAAAAACGGGCGTTTATTAGAAATACGTGCCTTGGCCACTGACGGGTGCCAGAGCCAGTGTGAGGCCCCGGAGGGGGGAGTTGCTTACAACCCGGATGGGGGTGGGAGGGACCTTTAGGATACACGAGGACGGGGTGCCAGGGAGGGAAGCTGCAGGACCGCGGTGCCCCCGCTGGGCTGAGCTATGGGAGGACACAAAGCTATGGGAGGACCATTGTTGTCTTTGAGGAGCGTCCACTGACTCAGAGGGAAGGCGGTCGCCCCCAGGGTCTGTTCATTCCGAGAGAGTAGGGTCTGTGCTTGGAGGCATACAGAGACTCTCTGGGATCCGCAGAAGGGGAGCCAAGCAGGCTTCCTGGAGGAGGGGGCATTCGCGATCTCCCTGGGGGTGGGGACATTTTGGTGAGTGGGAGTCTGGGGAGGCAGGGGCTAAGTCAGAACAGCCAGCCTGTCAGAGCCCCCTCAGAATCTGGGCTTACTGGGCAGGTCCTGGGCAGCCCAAGACAGCTGCCCCTGGTCCAGGGATGTGGGTCCTTCTGAATGAGGAAAGTCAGCCTGGACCCGTAGGATCGGGAGCTCGAAGCTTCAGGGGACCTGGTCGTGGCCTGGCCACAGACCTCCACCCAGCCCACGGGCCAGGCCGCACCCCCATTGCCCTGAGCTCCTGCCTGGCCCTGGCAGCTCCCCACGCTGTCCCCAGAACAGCAGGGCATCTGACCCTCCACCCTCTTCCACCTCCCTGGTGCCCCGGACCCCGGGGAAACAGGTTCCGTGAGGGGGGCGGGGAGCTCCCTGTCGCGCCTTCACTGCCCCTCGGCCCTCACCAGGGTCAAAGTCACCGGCCCCTCAGTTCACGCTCTGTCCCCCGTGTCTCATCTCATCAGTGGTGAGAGCACAAGGCACCGGGCGGTGGCCTGCTTTGCCGACGGGGAAGCGTGGTCTGGTGCTGG
This sequence comes from Lynx canadensis, assembly GCF_007474595.2. Lineage (NCBI taxonomy): Eukaryota > Metazoa > Chordata > Mammalia > Carnivora > Felidae > Lynx > Lynx canadensis. Next base: position 4,592,955 of record NC_044313.2, on the reverse strand, counting down.
GGCTCCTTCCTCGCCCAAACCCCCTTTCCCCTTCGTCTGAGTCCCATCGTGATGGGGACCGGCTCTGCCCGCAGGCCCTCCGGACCCCCGCGCGTCCCAGCCCCTGCTGGCCTGGCTGCTGCTGCCTCTGCTGCTGTTAGTCGTCTCCCTCCTCCTCGCCGCCTACTTCTTCAGGTAGGAGTGTCCCCGGGGCGCGGGCGGACTTGCCCCGACCAGCTCTGATGAGGAAATGATCTCCTCCAGGCCGCACTGTGGGTGTGGGCCCAGGCAGAGGGCGGCAGGGCTGGGGACCGGAGGGGCCGGGGACGAGCGGGGCTGGCGACCCGGGGCCGGCGTGGCAGGGTCCAGCCATGAGCGGCAGGAAGAGCTTCTCCAGGCTCACCTGGTGGGTATCCTTGCGCAAGAGCCCCGCGTCCCGGGGACCTTCCCTGTGCCCGAGGCTAACCAGTCTGTGTCTCGAAGGTTCAGGAAGCAGAGGAAAGCCGTGGTCAGCGCCAATGACAAGAAGGTGCCCAACGGAATCCTGGAAGAACAAGGTACCCTGCGGGGCCGGGGGGCCGGCGGGGGGGGGGGGGGGCGCCGGGAGGGTTTGCTGGGGGCTGTCGTCCGCCTCTTATTTGCAACATTAAACCCCTTCGCCTTTGAGACTTGGGTCTCCCTTTACCTGGTGTAATGCTGGCGTTTGCGATGGTAGAATGTTACCGTTTCAAAACTTTTCTCCTTTCCCTCGGCTATGAAACAGACATTGGAGACTTTCCGTTTGTGGCTTTGTTGGGAACGCTGTTCACATCCTGTCCTGTTGACAGGGTTTTGACGTGTGACAGTTTTCAGGAAGCCCTTTAAAATCACCCTAGGATGAGACAGCCTGGTTCATGCTCTAAAGGGCTCCCCTGAAATTCGCACCGTCTTCGGATCTTGACGCTGGAAGAGAGCTGATCCGCCAACGTGTGAGGCAGGGATGGTCCCCGTGGAGGGCATTCCCAGCCTTGTCTTTCGGGCTCTGGGCTCAGTTCCGTGCCTCAATGCTACTTACAAGGCACACTGTTTCTTTTGCCCACAAGTGCAGGTGGCTGAGAAAGTTCTGTGAGGCAGAGACTTTCAGAATGATTGGTTCACACCAGTGACTGTAACTTCCTCTAGTCAGCTTGCTACCTAATAGTTCCATGGTTTGGGGGAGCAAACATACCGTCAGCCTTCAAACAGAATTGCAGAATCGGCCCCCAGATAATAAAAAAGAACGTCAGCCCCAAAGGACCCAGCAAGGGGCTGGAGGGCAGTCCTGGGGTGCTGGCGGGACCTGAACGTCACCGAGAACCTCGTTCGGTGCTGCTGTGGCCTGCGGGCGCCTCCTTCCTGCCCCAGCTCGCTCCCTGCACGTTTCAACAGCCCTGAAAGGGAGGGAAGAAGGTGTGGCCGGCGAGGCCCAGAGGCCCAGCCAGACTCACTCTGACGCGTCTGCTCTCAGAGGAGCGAGCCCTGCGAGGAGTTCTTGGCTGGGCTTCAGAAAGGCTCTGCAGGTGGGGACAGGCCCTTTGCAGGAGTGACAGCAGAGTGTTCATGTGGACTTTGTCAAGAGTATCAGTCACGTTGCAGGAAGAGAAGCCCCTGCCAGCGATCTCTCCTTTTGTCTCACTCTGAGTTGATGGAAGGATCTCTCCTGAGGCCCGTCCTCGTTGTCAGTGCCTCCCTGCCCACTCCCCGCAAAGCAGGGATGGTTTCTCTCTCTCTCTCTCTCTCTCTCTTTAAACATTTATTTATTTGAGGGGGGAGGGGCAGAGAGAGAGGGAGACCCAGAATCCGAAGCAGGCTCCAGGCTCTGAGCCGTCAGCACAGAGCCCGACGCGGGGCTCGAACCCACGAACCACGAGATCATGACCTGAGTCGAAGTCAGATGCTTAACTGACTGAGCCACCCAGGAGCCCCCAGGAGGGTTTCTCTTACTACTTGTGGAGCTTGTGGTGTTTCAGCAAGCAGTCTATTTGTCACAAGGAAGACAGGGCTGAGGGAGATGCCTATCCTAACCGATTCCCTGTCTTTCCCACCTGAACCAAAGTTACTCTTCCGTATGGATTAGCGTGCAATCGTTTCTCCCTATTTCAAGCCTGGAAAAGTGAGTTGGAGTGTGAGAGTGCCCGGATCCTTGGTGGAGGGAGCGGGGGCTGGGGGCTGAGCTGGAAGATGAGGTGACTGTGGTTGGTGAGAGTAGGTCACACCGGCCAGAGGGACGCCCCTCTGGTGTGCATGTTATCGCAGGGGGCAGACCTCTGCGCTCAGCTGCGCGGGGCCCCGCTCGGAGAGCACCGTCCACCCTCTGGCTGTGTCATTCCTCCGGGGTGCCGTCGGTCCGTCCGGTTCATGAGTCAGCCATCCGGAAACCTGGCTGAGTGGCCCCCATGTGTCTTCTGGTCCCACAGAGCAGCAAAGAGTGATGCTTCTCAGCAGGTCCCCCTCCGGGCCCAAGAAGTACTTCCCCATCCCCGTGGCGCACCTGGAGGAGGAGATCCGCGTCCGGTCGGCGGATGACTGCAAGCGCTTTCGGGAGGAGTTCAACGTGAGTTTGGAGGTTCCTTGCTGTTCTTGTCGTGGGGTCGGGGCCTGGGAAACGCGGCACCGCATTTCAGGGCACATCGTCCCAAAGACCGCATACACTCGCGTGGGTCACCACACTGTCCCAGAGGGGTTTCTGGACGCCTGGCTTCTCCTGCGAGGTCCACGCACGCCCCTCGTTGCTCATTTGTAAGATGAGACGGTCAAGCGAGAGGCTCCCGAAGGCCTCTTCCAGCGCAGACACTCTGAGTGCCAAGTCCCAAAATCTAGCGTGATAGGGACATGGTGGTCTCCCTGATGTGGAAGACCAGGGCCCGAGCGGGCGGTAGGGTGACAGTTCTGTGTGGAAAGCGGTGGACCCCCCCCCCCCCACCTTCTAACGGGCCTTGGCGACCTCGTGCATCTCGCGGGTGAAGGAAACGTCCCTCTTGCGAACCACCCTCGTGGCATGACTTAAACAGCCGTGGGGCCGCTTGAGGGGCCACGGGCTTCGGTTCGACCTGTGCCCCAGCCTCTCCTTGGCATCACCCAGCTACTGCCGTTCTGGGTGAATCGCCTCTGCGGACCTGGCAACGGCAGCAGCCAACTAGCACGGCTTTAACCAACGGTGACGGTCCCCACGGGAGCAAGCCGATTCCCCCAGCTCTCCACAAAAACCACGAAGGTGCGTCCGTGACGCCTCGCCTCGTGCGATTCGAGTTTTCGTCAATGTCTTGCGAATTGTGACTCCGTTGGATAGACAGAGATTTGGGGGGTGGGGGGAGGAAGAGAGGGAGGCACATGGAGGCGGGGGCAGGTAAGAGAGACACCGGGGACACTCATCTGGGGTCTAGCCGTTCAGTGTTTACCCCTGACCATGTTCCTCGTGAGCTCTGTGCGTCTTTTGCTCACGTCACACGCAGCTGGGTGCTCAGTGTTGAGCCCCAAAGAGAGGCCGGTGACGCTGACCGCGCCTTGCTTAGCCTGCTGCCCCCCCCCCCGGGCCCTGGCACAGGGGCCAACGTCTGGGCAGCCGCCTCCACCGTCTAAGAGGGGCTCTGGGCAGCGGGCCGCATAACCAGCGGCGTGTGGTGTAGCTATTTAATCCAGAGACAGCACTCCAGCAGATGCGTGGCTTTTCACACGGAAGCATCCCGCGAGGGCACGGGAGGTGACGGAGCGTGGCATCGGTACTTTGCTTATTTTTTTAACATGAGCCTCGCCCGCCTTTGCCTTGCTTCCCTTTGTTTCCAACTGTGTCTTCTATTTTGGGGAAATTAGGTCATCTTGAAAGACAGCTCGACGCAGTATTGTTTTGCAATCTGTCAGCCTGGCGAGAGAAGTTCATTCTCCGTGTTCACAGCAACTACCCAAGTTGGCAGCGGTGTGACTTTGTCCCCTCCTGTCTTGTCCTGTTTCCCCTTGTGCTTGGGTTTCCCTGCGTGGACGTGGGTGTCGGCCTTCTGCCAGCAGGAGGACCGTGAGTCAGAACCAGCCGGCTCCGCTGAGATCTCTAAAGTGAGGGCGACTCCAACGCAGCAGGGCTGGAAGTAGGGTCAGGCAGGCGACGCACCTGCCCCAGGCATGAGCAGCTCAGTCGGGAGAAATAGTGTTTCAATTATTCAAAAATATCAAAAAATTTTTGTGTTGTTTGTTTGTTTTGAGACACAGAGAGAGTGGGGAAGGGGCAGAGAGAAAGGGAGACAGAGACAGAGACAGAGAGAGAGAGAGAGAGAGAGAGAGAATCCCATCCAGGCTCTGTGCTGTCTGCATGTCTGCACAGAGCCTGACACGGGGCTCAAACTCATGAACTACGAGATCGTGACCTGAGCCTGAGTCGGATGCTTAACCAACTGAGCCACCCAGATGCCCCCAAAATATCAAAATTAATGCAGGCAATCCATGCCGAACGAAATAGTAAATGAAGACAAGATCATTCCGACTGAGTTCTCCCGCGGTCCCAGGCTCCACCATGAGTTGTCACCCCACCGTCACCCATCCTGGCATTATTTGAAGGTTTGGTATTTTCGACATCATGCCTCAATTTTGAATTTAAAAATTTTTTCAATGTTGCATTTGGATATTATTTTACCTTGATTCCTGGGTTTATGGTGCCACTTCAGATTTTGCCCCCGAAGCAAGTACGTCACCCTTCCTGCCCTGCCCTGCCCTGCCCAGCTGCCCACTGGAGGCCTCCGGGCAGTGAAGGATGAGTAGATATGCAGAGGGAAGGAGGATCTGGTTCCGATGCTGGGGGACCCAGGACAAGCTGCTTGTAGTCTCTGAACCCCAGTTTGTTGCTCTCACCAGTGAGAGCTGGCCCTGTCTTTTTTGTTTGTTTTATTTTTGAGAGAGAGAATGAGAGACAGAGCACGGGCAGGGGAGGGGCAGGGAGAGAGGGAGACACAGAATCTGAAGCAGGCTCCAGGGTCCGAGCTGTCAGCACAGAGACTGACACGGGGCTTGAACCCACGGTCCGTGAGATCACGACCTGAGCCGAAGTCGGACGCTTCACTTGACCCATGCGCTCCTCAGCTGGCTGTGTCTCAAGCCGTGTTTGTGTGGCTTCTGTCTCCTAAGCGCCCTGGAGACTTCCAGGACCCGCCCACTCTTGGCTCTGTGATGACCCCGCTTGAGTTAGACAGCTGTTCCCCTCTTCCTCCTCCTCGCCTGATGTCCTGAGTTCCAGTCCCAGAGACGATGAAAGGGACGGACAAGTCTCAAAACGAGTTTGGACGTTTGTGTATTGCCGACCCAGAGCATCCGTGAGCTGAAGGAGTTTGGCCCTGGGTCACTTCGGTGGCATGGTCGAGGCGTGAATGCTGGCCGGCCTGCCTCTTACCAGCCTGGGGCGCTTGCTTGGTCCATTGATTCCACCTCTGCCTGCCTCGGATCGCTCGCCTGTACCAGAAGGACGCTGCCTGTCCCCGTAGGGTTGTCCGAACACGTAAAAGAGGCAGATGCGTGACCAGCTTCGCCCAGTGTCTGCAGGAGAGGCGTCTGGGGCTGCCATGCTTTTTAGGACGACTCCTGGGGACATCCAGTCTCACAGTCTCCGCCCACCATGATAGAGTGCCATCCCAGCCGAGGCTCTCCCAGGCCCCCCAGTGAAACCCCGGCCAGTGAGTGCCATTCAGGGCAGGAACACCCCCTCCCCAGACAGAGTCTGTCCAGCTCAGGGGCCCTGCCCCAGCCCTAGCATGCGTGTTGTAGAAAGGCGCAGGGGAGGCGTGAGCCAGAACCGACCCCTGGAACATGCTGGACCAGCCCACACCCGGCTGCTCTCTGTTCTTCTCATTGGCTACCACCTGCCCAGCACTGCAGAGCAGGGAGGAAGGGGCAGGGACGTGACCTGTGGCGCCTGTGTGTGCTCACCGAGATGAAATCCCACCTCCAGAAGCAAGCACACCAGCCGACCCTGTTCGGCCAATTTATGTAATCGCACATTCAATCGCCAGGTATTTATTGACCCATCACTACCTGCACGGCTCCCGCTCAGCGCCGTGGGGGTGACCCGGTTGCGGCAGAGCCCTCCCCGGGTGCTGCCCCGTTTCCCCTGTGCCCACTGAGCAGCTCGGAGATTCGAGTCTGCAGGCAGGTTGACAGCGGGACAAAGTGAGGGGTGGCAGTCATTCTGTGCGCTTGGAGACGGAGATACGCCTTCTACACAGAGCACCTGGCCTCACCCCAAGTGGCCCCCCGCGCAGCCCAAAAAGCCGGTATCGCCACCCCAACTTCATATCCCGGGTCTCAGGCCACTGGGGGGGTGGGGCAGAGCTGGGTCCCCCCTCGACACCTAACCCTCCAACCTCCCCACATACCTCACCGTAGCCACCCCACCTTCCGAGGAAGAGGGAGGTTTCTTGGGTTCTTTTTTTCTTTTTCAATTAATCATTTGCATAGATTTTAATTTTTAGAGCCGTTTTAGGCTTAGGGAAAGATTGGGCATAGAGTACAGCGTTCCCCCTTAGCCCACAGTATCCCAAATCAACAGTGTCCCGTGTTCACGCCCTACGTGTGTTCCAAATGAGAACTGATGTTGACTCATTGTCACTAACTGACCGACGTCCAGAGCTGGGGTTCCAGTGTGGTACATTGTGTGGGTTCAGACAAACGCATGACATCATGCGCCCACCATTACAGTATTATACCTCATTTTTATTCTCAGGGGTGAGGACAAAAAAGCTTTCGAGTATAGAAAGAGAGAAGTCTGTAGAATGTTGCCACAGATTCTCTGTTTAGGTTAGGTCCAGAAAATCAGTGTCAAGACAGCTTTGATAAGAACCAGGAATTTTGGGTAGAGAAGGCATTGACCCCAAGGCACCCACCAGGCTCTCTGCCTGTGGCCGTCCAGTTTGGTGAACTGAAAACAAAAGAAAGAGTTCACTGGCTGGCAGGGGCTCAGTCTGTGAGGGAGAAGCCCCCCGCCCCAGAAGAGAGAGGCTCTGGGCACCTGTGGGCGGTGAGTCCGGCCCTCGTGACTCATGGTGTGAATAAGCCTAGGGCCGCTCAGCACTTGTGAGGTCTGTCCCCATCTTCCGGGGACTTCACACTTGAAGAAGGGGAGTCTCGGTGGCCAGCTCCAGGCCAGACTGAAGGTCTCCCCCGGTACCTGCCGCTTGCCAGCCAGGTGAACCTGGACAAATCTCCAGCAGCCTTGGGGGCCAGTTTCCTCATCTGGAAAACAGATGATTCTAGTGTCCTCTTGTAATAGGTGAGTTATGGCCTGGGGCAGGTGACCCGCTTCTCCTCCAGTGCCTGGCACATCTCAGCGGCTTGGTAAATATTGACACTCGTTCCTCGAATTCCAGTGTCCCCTCCCCAGTCCAGTCAACGTTGAGGTTAACTGGGGGGTTCAAAAGGCTCTTTCCCACAGTGCACTGCACAGGGCTTGCCTACGTGCGGAGGGCGTCCCAGCAGCCAGCGAATGCGGGGGGATGCCTAGAATCAGTAGAAGTCAGGGAGCCCAGGGTCAGCCGGGTTCGTGTCCACGGAGCCACACATCAGTCACAGGGTGCTAGCTGCGTCTCACGCCTCGGTGTCTTCATCCGAGGCGGCGGGGGGATAGGGCAGAGTTCCTGAAGCCAGGTGCGCACACAGGACCCCTGGGGATCTTGCGCTGACCCAGGCTGGGGCTGGAGTCCGCGCTTCCCACAAGAGGCCAGCTGGACCTTACCCGCTGGCCCGCGAGCGCGCGCGGCCTCTCAAGCAGGAGGCCCACATCTAAGCTCCTCGAACATCCTCTGCCCATCCCCGAGCCCAGCCCCCCGGGCACAGCTGGCCTCCACAGCCCCTCCGCAAGGTGCCCTTGCTCTGCCCTCTCCTGCTCCAGAGTTCTCCTGTGCTCAGTCTGTAAGTATCCGTGGAGTCCCTGCTCCGGGGCAGGACCTGTGGCTCCCAGGGCTTTGGTGACAGTGCACAGACAAGTCCCCGCCTTCATGCAGCTGAGGGCCCAACGGTGGGGTCGTCACCACGTCCACAGCTCGCTTGGCCCGCTGGCGAGAGCGCCCTGAGGGCAGGCGGGCCTGTGTCTTCCTCACGAGTCTGCCCGGCCCCTGGCACAGCTCGCCGGGCAGGGAGGGCAGTGGACTGCATGTAGTTTGCTCGGCCGGGGTTTCCTTGATTCCTGTACCCGTTAGCGAAGTGGGCGTAAACGCTGTGTTCAGATTCATCACGTTTAGTGCTAACTGTGTATTTTCTTCTAGTCGTTGCCATCTGGACACATACAAGGAACTTTTGAACTGGCCAATAAAGAAGAAAATAGAGAAAAAAACAGATATCCCAACATCCTTCCCAGTAAGACTTTACTTTTTCTGTATGATTGGTAGCGTGTGGAGTAAACTCAACATTCCTTTCTAGCTCCTGGGGACTGTGCCTGTCCGGGCAGTATAACAGTCCCGGGACTCGAGGACGAGGGCCCGGGCCAGCACCACTGCTTGGCGCTTGTCCAAGGAGGTCTAGGTGGCCGTCTCCCACAGCGGGCTCAGGCCACCTCTGTTGTCGTGGGTCTGGCCACCAAGCCTGTGCTCGATGTTGAGACCTGGGCTGCCCAGGGGCCCAGGGGAGTGCCCCCCGCACAGGCTGGCGGGGGCCCGCTCTTGGGCCCAGTCCTGAGCCGCAGTCTTGTGCTGCCAGTGGCCCTGGGCATCTCTGTATCTCAGACTCAGTGCTCTCGGCCACCAGCCGTGGGTCTCCCAGACCAGGGGCAGAAATGACAGAATGAGAAATGTGCAGAGATTTGGCAGTTTTGTGGGAGGGCTTAGCAACGCCAGCAGCTAAACGGGGCCATGGGCTGCGGGGTGCGGGGTCCAGGGAGGCCGTCGGGCCAGAGAGGTGACAGATCTGTCCAGGGATGTGGCTGGACAGGCTTCGCCCCGGGGGTGCCTTTCACAGCCCACCTTGGTGCCAGGACAAACCTGAATGTTCCAAGCTGTCAGCTGGCCAAGGAGGGTTGCAGTATTCTTCGTTCAGCTGGACCCCTCTTGTGGGCTTTGCCCATCAGGCTAACAGAAAGGCAGCCAGGAAGGGTTTAAATCCTGAGCCCCAGGCCAGAGAATCTCCCCGTTCTCAGACAGAGCCTCCGTGGAAGCAAGGGAGCCAGCCTGTGCAGTGGGCCTCAGTCCACTTGGTTGCATTTTTAGGATTGGAATTAAGTCCGTCTCTTCAGAGGCACGAGAAGCTGTGGTCCGCCCAGTTGGTGTGGTCTCTGGACTCTTAGCACTTAATAGAAATAATTCTTTTGCACTTTACAAGCATAGGATTGACACCTCTTTTTTTTTTTTTTTTTTTTTTTTTCCAAAGGCCCCTATAAGACTATGATCCAACTACGATGAGAAATTAACCAAATAGTCTTTCGGCTAAAACATATTTGCGTAGGCAGCCAAGGGAGCCGCAAGGAGATGGGACACGAAGCTGTGCAGTGAGGAGGGGCTTGGGCCAGGGTTAGACTCTGGACACGCAGTGGGGGTCCAATCGGGAGGGCTTACTGCTGGATCTGGGGTGGGTTATCAGAGAAGGAGGGAGGCAAGCCGCTTGGTTGGAGCAGCTCGAGGGAGAGGAGAACCGTGGGGGGAGGCTTGGGATCTTTGGAATATTTTGTGTCAAATAAAAATTGAGATATTTGCAAATTAGCATTATTATCTACTATTAGTTTGACTAATTAGCTTCGTTAATTAATTTAATTTATGCATTGACTTACTGAATGTATCTGTTGAGGACCTACCTACCCAGCCCCAGCACTTTTCTAGGGTCCTGCCCCCATTTGCCTCTTACTCACTAAAACCCTTATTTAAAATTCTTTGAAAGTTAGTTTATTTATTTTGAGAGAGAGAGAGAGAGAACGAGAGAGAGCGAGAGAGTGCTCATGAGCGAGCGGGGGAGGGGCAGAGAGAAAGAGAGAGAAAGAATCCCAAGCAGACAGTACAGAGCCTGATGTGGGGCTCAATCTCACAAACTGTGAGATCATGACCTGAGCTGAAATCAAGAGTCTGCTGGTTAACCGACTGAGCCACTCAGGCACCCCTAAATTTACTAGATTTTTAAGAAACCCCTCGACCCAGGCATGGAAATGGCTCTAGGGAGCTTGGATGACAGAGAACAAGATGCCTGGCCTGTCCATGAGGCTGGGCTTCGGAAAAGCTTGGTGACTGGTAGGGAGACAGCATCCTCTACTCTGGAAAAAAAAACAGCAACAGCCAGTAATTTCAAAATATAATGTTTTGAGAGTGAAGTGTGACTTTCAGAATAAAAAGACAGGAAGCTCTCCGAAACTGCAAGGTTCTAAATCTAACCAGAAGGCTATTTTCTACCCTCGGCTTTCTATAGCTGTTCTCAAAGCATAAACGGTTCCAAATTACTTTCAACTGGCTTTACACATGCTCGGCCGGAGCCGTATCTGCTTTAGGGCTGTCAGCCCCCGAGCAGGAGGGTGTCGTAGAGGAGGCCATCGGGCTGTACGTTTGGGGTTTGACACCCTGGCTGCCCCATACGAGCCATGACTTTCCCTGAAAGCCTCAGTGGCCTCTGCTGCTGGGGGCAGGATAGATCGAGCCCAGTGATACCGTGTCTAGTCAACAGGTGTCTGAGGTCAGCAGCGCCTTCCAAGAATGCGGAAGACAACAGCTCCTTTGCCGCAGACCCACCCCGCAAACACGCACGTCTCAGTTTCAGACCTGTGGGGACAAGCAGGGGGTAAAGCAGGACAAAGGAGGACGATAGAACGCAGTAAATACATACAGAGTGCTCACTCTGTCCCAAGCCCCGTGCCCGGGGTGGTGTGAACCACCCCGGGAGCAGCTTTGACTCTTGACCCTGGCCCTGGGCCCGGTCTGGCCATCCATCCTCAGTATTTCTGATAGCTGTTGTGCAGCTAGAAGTAGGAGACCCAGGCTCGGGGCCATGACGCTTTGAAGGGCCCATGACACCATCTGATTTCCTTTAAAATCAGAAAAACAAAAACAAAAACAACACCATAATCCAGTCTGGTTACGGTAAGCTTTATACTAACTAATAACACAGTTGTAAAATAAAATGTTTACTTTTTTCTTTTATGGAGGAAGGGGCCATGAAGGCAGGAGTGACAAGGACCCACCAAGGTCACAGTGGGGGCCCTGGTTGAAACTTCCCCAAATGTGCGCACACACACACACACACACACCCTCCACAAACACATACACGCCAGACCCACTCACACAGAGGAAACACACACCGCACCCCCACCTGCCACGCACACCTGCACACCACCCGCCCCCACACAGAGGAAGCACACATCACACACCCACACAGAGCTCTCTGTGGTCAGCCCCCTCACTAGAGAGTTGCTTGTACAACAGGCCAGAATCTTCCAGGCAGGTGGCCCGCCAGGCCCAGCTCAGGTCAGCGTGAGTTCTGCCCACCTTCCAGCCCTAGGGCCGACTGGAAGGATGGGGATCGGGGTGTGGAGTCGGCTTGTCCCTTCCCTGGAAAGCCCGGGAGCGTGGACCCCAGCCCTTCCGTCCGGGGCTCTCCTCAGTGCGCAAGGGCCTTGTTAAGACGGGGGCCCAGCTGGGGTTTCGGAGAATATGGTGATCTCACTGCGGGGCCCCAGCACATGCTGCTGTTCTGTTTCTATGTGAGGCCCAGCAGCCCCCACTCCTGGACGCTGAAATTCATGCCTCTGCTGTCAGCCCACAGGTCTTACCAGACACCTGGTTAGGGCCGGGCACTGTCCTCAGTGCTGAGATGCAGTGCTCATTCAGTGAAACAGGTGTATTCCCATCCTCATGACACAGAGGGTCTCATGAGGACATTGAAAAGGACGCGTCCTCTGTCCCGGTGATCGCCACGCAAGACCCGGTCGTGTCAGATGCCGTGTTTAATGCTGTAGATGGAAGAAACGTATGGCAGGTGTGATTTCCTTATCCTGATATCATGGTTTTTTGTTTTCTTCTAAACAGATGATCATTCCAGGGTGATTCTGAGCCAAGTGGATGGAGCCCCCTGTTCAGACTATATTAATGCTTCGTACATAGATGTAAGTCTGCCGTTTTCCTGTCCCCGGCCCGGCCTGATGCACACACCTGCACCATTTGGGGACTCAGTGTGAATCGTGACTTTCCTCTCTGGGGCCGGGTCACAACCTTCCTGGGCAGCTTGGCCACAGCACAGAGAGCACAGAGTCGCCCGGGGCTTTTGAATTAGCATCTGTCCGGGGATTCATTTTCAAGAAACAGATAAGCACAAAGATGTTTGTTACAGCATTCGTTACATTACTGACCAAATAGGACAAGAGGGAGCAGTTAAACAAACTATGGTAAAACCATATGCAATGGATTAAGAATTCATTTTAATTGGGGCGCCCGGGAGGCTCAGTTGGTTAAGCACCCGAATTCGGCTCCAGTCATGATGTAACAGTTCGTGAGTTCGAGCCCCGCGTCCAGCTCTGTGCTGACAGCTCAGAGCCTGGAGGCTGCTTCAGATTCTGTGTCTCTCTCTTCTCTCTGCCCCTCCCCAGGTCACAGTCTATCTCTCTCCCTCTCTCTGTCTCTCTCTCTCTCTCTCTCTCTCTCAAAAATAAACATAAAGAAAAAAGATTTAAGCGTTCACCTTAAGTGAACCTTAAAATATCGGTTAATATAAATTATAAAATTATCATAACATACAACATAGGAGAATTTGTACTTACCAGTTAAAAGTATCTGAACGTGTTTCTGCTTGTGTGTGTGCGTGTGCGACTGGGAAAGTATTCACAGGAAAAATCTACGGCGGGGCCAACAAAAGTAGCACTGGCTCCGAAAGGACTAGTGAGTTTTCTTCTTCTTTCTGTGTTTTCCAACTTTCTCGTGGTTGATACGCGTTACTTTCCAAACAACAACAGCAAATGCCTTCAGCCAAGAAAACGAGGAAGAATTACAAACCTGATTTTATGTTTCTAGGGTTACAAGGAGAAGAATAAATTCATAGCGGCTCAAGGTAAGCTTCTTGCTGTTCTTTTCAAAACGGGATTTTGGTAACATGACGCGGGAGGCTACCTGGTCCTTATCTGCTGCCAGGAATCCCGAGGCTTCCCCAGGGCTTCCTGTACCGCCCCGTCTGTGCTGCCTGTTTGCAGTCTGTCCAAGCTGTCCCTGAGCACGGGCCACGCAGGGGTGTCCCGAATCTCACAGAGCCTTGCGATTCGAGGCTGGCGCTCCATTGACCCCGAGTGTCAGCATGTCCTGGGAGCTGCTCAGACGTGCTACGTTCACATCTGCCTCTCAGCAAGCCTTCTCGGGTCATTCTGTGCCTTCGTTCGCAAAGCTCTGCCCCACGAGATGATGAAGCGTGTTGTACAAACAGAGCTTCAAAAGAACAGACGAGTTGGAGCCCCTGAGAGCCCAGGCCCCCCTTCCGCGGTCGGGCAGCCAGGGGAGGGTGTCATCACTTATAAGTGTAGGTGTAGCCGGCACGTTGGACGTACATCCACGCAAAGCATGCGTGTAGGCAGACAGACAGACAGACACATGCCTGTTCCCTCACATGCATGGTGCAAAGACAGGGCACCCAGTAGGTTAACGGTTATCATTTGAACGTGCTGATTCTTTCATTAGACAACCCTGAACCTCTCTCAGCTGGCCGAGCTCGGGTGTGGCTCCCAGTTGTGGTTGTTTCCAGGCGGGTGGGGAAGGGAGGGAGTCGCTTATCAGATCAAGGCCTTAACCCCCAGGGCGCCTCGCGCGCGCCCTTCAGCTCGCACACGATCCACTTTGCACGGACGAGGTCTGACCTACCATCCGTCAGCCCAGAGGTGGCTGGGGACGTGGAGCCCACAGCGGCTTTCGTGGGCTTCCTCCCTCGCAGGCGACAGTCTTTCCGACAACAGGTCCCCAAATTCAGCGCACGTCGGAATCACTTGAGAGCTTATTAAAAATGTACACTTCTTAGGAAATAGGGAAGCACACAGACGCATACACCCAGAGTGCAGCGTCAGAGAACCCGACAGACATCAGCTGACACAGATAGAGGAGGCTCTCTCCCGTAAGAAGGGGGGGCAGCCCGGGGCCCAGGCAGTGGCTCAAAGGAGAGGGACCTCTTGATCTTCCTGCTCCGCTCTCCGTGGCATGTCACTGTCTGCCTCAGGGTCACAAAATGGCTGCGTCTCCAGGCACTGTGTCTGCATTCAGGCCGGAAGGAGGGCGAAGGGCAGAGGACTTTCTTCTGGGGACGCTTTGTCTTTGGTTCAGACCGCTCCCCAGGAACCTCAGCCCACACCCCGCTGGACGGCACTGAATCATCGCCAGCTGCGAGGGCAGCTGAGAGATGAGGGAAGGGGGTTGGCGTGGAGGGTGAGTGGGTCGGCCCGCGGCCCGTCTGCGTCTCTGTCTGCGTCTGTCTGTCGCGCACACACAGACCCTCGTGCAGTTCTGGAGCGGGTGCTGGCGTGCCGAGGCTTTGAGGGGCCCCCTGAGCGGCCGCACGGCACTCTGGACAGGCAGGCTCAGACCCGAGCCTCATCTGAATACCCGTGATTGCCTGTGAATGGGGTCACCCCCTGGACGCTGCTGTGTGCCTCCCCAAGGACATCCCAGCCCCAGGGGGTGGCCGGGGGTGTGGGGCGGTGGGGCGGGGAGGCCGCACCCCTTCCCGGTGGGCCAGCCGGCCCTTCTGTGCCTGGGAGGAGCCCGGTCCCAGGGCCCCAAGGCCAGGGTGACAGGGGCCAGAGACCCTCTTCGGGTCTGACTTTGGGCTCCTCCTCTGCATACAGGCCCTAAACAGGAGACAGTTAATGACTTCTGGAGAATGATCTGGGAACAGAAGTCTGCAACCATTGTCATGTTGACGAACCTGAAAGAAAGGAAGGAGGTGAGCCCAGCCTTCTGACTCACAGACTCTACTCTTTAAGCTTCTGGGGCTTGGCTGGGGGTGTGCTCACCACATCCTTTTCCTATCCCTCTCCCTTCTTATCGCTGCAGAAGACAAAAAAAAAAAAAAAAAAAAAACACAAGGGGCTCACAGCATTTTTATCGCGAAACAAATATTCTGTGTTCCAAGCATCTCACTGCTCTAGACGGCGACACGCAAATGTCACAGGGTTAGTTCTTTCTTCAGCCGAGAGCCCCCCACCCCAGCCCCAGCCTGGCTGCTCTCCGGTGCCGGCCGTGTGCGGCTCAGCACTCAGAGGCTCAGCGTGCTGGGCATACGCTCCGGTGGGCCTCGGCCGACCAATAAAAGTGGATTTCCTGCTTATTATCCAGACTAGAGAACTGTATGTGAAACACAAGGTGTATTGAAGGAATGTGGATTTAATTAGCTACTTCTAATTTAAAACGTAATGCACGGACACCAGAGGAACTTGAAGCCTCTATAAAGAAGGTCAAGCGGATCCACGTCCTAAGGGGACAGATACTCCTCCTGGTCTGCTCTGCGGGACAGGCGGCCGCAGGGGAGTGTGCAGGGGGCAGCACACAAACCCCGCCTCCTGTGATTTAAGTGCCGCTGGGAGGGGCAGGCGCCAAACAGAAAGCAAATAAACATAAACTGTGTCAGGAGGTGACATAAAAAATAACGGAGAGTAAAGGGCTGATGAGCAGGGAGGGCCAAGTGAGCCAGGCAGACAAGGACTTAGGGGCCTGGGCCTGGGGCACTGGGGGGGGCGGGGCTTCAGGGGCTGGGGCTGGGGCACTGGGAGGGGGCGGGGCATCTGGGGCACTGGGAAGGGGTGGGACATCTGGGGCTGGGGCACTGGGGGGGTGGGGCATCTGGGGCTGGGGCACTGGGGGGGTGGGGCATCTGGGGCTGGGGCACGGGGAGGGGGGGCAGGGCTTCAGGGGCTGGGGCACTGGGAGGGGGCGGGGCATCTGGGGCACTGGGAAGGGGTGGGGCACTGGAGGGGCGGGGCATCTGGGGCTGGGGCACTGGGGGGGTGGGGCTTCAGGGGCTGCGGCTGGGGCACTGGGGAAGGGGGGTGGGGCACGTGGAGCCATTCTCCTGCCTTCCAGCCATTGACTTTTTACCTAAGGGGCACAGACCCGTATTGCATAAGGCAGAGCAAGGTGTGATGGTGGTTTCTAGAGCAGGAAGGAGGGGACCCCAGAGGGAGGAGCAGTCCCCCTTGGGTGTAGGTCAGGGTGGGGGCAGGAGTGGCACCATGTCTGAAAGGCTGGAGGGAACTTGACCGAATCCAGCCCGAGAGAGGCTCCGGGGGCAGGGCGAGGTGATCATAAAGCCAGGAGTACTCGGCTGGGCTCGCACCTCGAGTGCCCCCAGAACCGCTGGCAATGGGTCAGGGAACTGGGCTGGGGTCTCGGGCTGGGGTCTCCGGTGACTGACTGAGGCAGGCGGCCCGGGGAGGGTTTCTCTGCTGAAAGCAGGGCCTGGGTTTTCAGAAGTGAGTTTTCACCAGCATGAAAGAATCGCAGGCTAGAAGGAGGCTTGCCAGACAGGGGGACGCTGTTCTAGCATGTTCCAGCTTGAGGCCCAGAACAAGGGGGGGCTGGCCGGGGGCGAGGAAGGCTCTGTGTGGTGGGAGACGTCTGTCCTCCTGGTCCCTGTCTGGGCCTGCCGTGTCCCCACGCGGTGCTGGTCTCCACCCTGGCCCTGTCTTCGCACAGTGGCAGGGGACCCCCAGGCAGCTGGGCTCAGGGGAAGGGGAAGGGGAAGGGCTGCCCCCCGGGATGGAAGTAGGCGGCCTGCTGGGACAGCTCAGCTGAGGCCCTAGGCAGACACTGACCCTCAGGCAGAATCCTCCCCCCCCCCCCCCCCCCCCCGTGCCACCATCACTGGTTTGTTTTATGTCTTCCAAAAAGCACAGGAAAAAGCCTCCAGTCACTGTTTCCGGTTGAGTAGGATGGAGTTTTTGTTTTGTTACCAGGGCGGTTGGGACAGAGCTGGAGAGGGTCACTCTCGTGGGGCGAATCCTGTCCTGTGGATGGAAAGAGTGACAGGAGACGGGGGGTTCCAGGCAGGAGCCCTGAACCCTTCCCACACTCTCAGCAGATGCCTTGGCAGGGCCCGGCCCCCAAAGCTTTGCGGGGAGCCCCGGGTCCCCTGGGACCCATGGCCCCACTGCTGCCACTTGCAAGGGGGTGGGGTAGGGGGCTTGTTTACACACATGCGACCCAGGGAGACTCAGACACCCCCCCTCTGCACCCCCCTCCCCCCGCCCGCCGTCATGTTACTCGACGTTTATCTCCGATCTTTCTCTGAAGCCTCCTACTGGATTTTTCCATTTTTGTGACTCAGAGCCGGCCTCTTCTGTATCTTGATTTTGACCATTTCAGATGAGACCATTTCTCAGTAGAGTTCCCTTTTCTTAAGTGCTTACCCTTCTCTTATTGTCTCCCGGCTTCAACATCTTGGCTGAACGTTGTGAAATGCGGTTGCTCTGACATCTCGTGATCTGACTGGAGGGAGGGCACCTTGGGCGTCGGGTGAGACCAGAGGTCAGAGGGTGGAGAAGTGTCCACACCCACAGCCCTGTGGGGGCCTCGGAACCAGCCCTCAGGCCCCGGGCCAGAGTCTTTCAAGGGGAGAATCTCAGGAGGTCCTGGAGGGTCCCCAGGAAGCCAGGACTGGCCTAGATTAGCACTTTTGGGTAACTGCTTCTCTTCAGGGCACCTCAGAGATGCCCTGGAGTAGGGAGGGGAAGTTGTCCTACAGTGTCGTAATATAAATGCTGGGCCTGGTAAGTGCCAGGCTGCCTTTTTTCATAAGACTATTAATCCTCGTGACTTATTAGCTGTGCCACTCGTGGGCAGCTTCCAGAATAAACTGTCTGATGTTTATTTTTGAGAGAGAGAAAGAGATAGAGTGTGAGTGGGGGAGGGGCAGAGAGAGAGACACACACACAGAATCCGAAGCAGGCTCCAGGCTCCGAGCTGTCGGCCCGGAGCCCGACGCGGGGCTCGAACCCACGAACTGTGCGATCATGCCCTGAGCCGAGGTCAGATGTCTAATTGACTGAGCCACCCAGGCACCCTGTCTGTCCGACGTTTAGAAGGCTTGTTGAGCACATCTGGGCCCCCATAGGTGGGTCCTCACACACTCCTGCGCCCCGTGTTCACGGAAGACTGTTGCCCTTTAGACCTCTTGCGCTCTGTCCCCGGATGGAGCCATTCGTAGCTCCGAGGGAGGGAAGGTAAAGAGGTGGGGCTCTGCGTGGCGGGGTGCCCGTCCTCTGCAGATTTCTACATCTGCCTTGTCCTAGGCGGAGATAAGTGGGGAGCGTTAAGCTGACCCCTCTTCCGCGGTGGGCTAGCCAGCTTTGTCCGCCGTGAGCCGAAGGACACCCTGCTGGGTCCAGTGGGAAGCGTTTGGGGACACGCCGTCCTCCCGTGAGGCCCAGCCTCTGTTGGTGTCGAAAGCAGACAGGGGCCCAGGTATAGGCTCAGGGCTGTTTTGTGGCCTCAGTCTCCCAGCTTCCACACCTCCTAGTGCTCTTTCCCAGCTCCGGAACTGTCTGAGGGAACCTGGTGTGTGTGAGGAGGCCCTGTGTTGATGGGGGGGTGGGGGGATGAGGGCGCTGACGTGCCTGAAGGGCACACACAGACTTATTAACTGTTTCTTAAAGTTTATTTATTTATTTTGACAGCGAGAGAGAGAGTGCATGTGCATGAGCAAGGGAGGGGCAGAGAGAGAGAGAGCATGTACACGGGCATGCGTGAACGGGGAAGGGGCAGAGAGAGAGAGAGAGGGAGAGAGAGAGTCCCAAGCAGGCTCCTCGCACAGAGGCCAACACAGAGCTCGATTCCACAAACCGTGACATGACCTGAGCCGAAACCAAGAGTCAGACACTCAACTGCCTGAGCCACCCGGGCGCTCCAGACCTATTTCTTTCTCTTCAACTGTCCCACGTAGGAGAAATGCTATCAGTACTGGCCGGACCAGGGATGCTGGACCTACGGAAACATCCGTGTGTGCGTGGAGGACTGTGTGGTTCTGGTCGACTACACCATCCGGAAGTTCTGCATACAGTCGGTAAGCGTTCTGAGTTACCAACTTTCTGGAAAGGCAACCCTTCGAGAGAGCAGGGTCAAGAATAAATACACGTGTCATTATTTTTAGCATGAAGAGCCTCACCCCCATCACAGCCTCCCTGCGGTGTTGGAGCAGCTCTGGCCGAGGGGGGGCTGAGTCGGGAGGAAGTGCGGGGGTGGGGGTGGGGGGGGTTTGGGCTTTCGTGGACTAGGTCGGGTCTACAGGGGAGGAGACAGGTGCACCCCTAGTCTTCAGACAGCTCTGGATGCTGGTGGGCCTCAGTCACTGTTTTGGGTGGAGGAAGGCGGGTCACTTGCATGGGGGCACGGGGTTTGGGGTCCCCCACTCAGTCGCATGATGTCATGTCACACACTGAAGTGATGAAGTGAGGTGTTTTTTTTTTAACAGTCTCAAAAGTCGATCTGTCACCTGCTCAGTGTTTTTTGCCTTTATTTCCTGCTTGTCCCTACTCCATCCCTGCCTAGAAAAATGTAAGGCACAGATGCCTGTGGACAAAGCAGATGAAATAGAGATTTAAGATATATGAAAACCAGAAGATCGTGCAATCAGGAGTCAAAGGTGGAGGGATTGGCATAGTCAGATGGCAGAATAGGAGTCTGAGGTTCCTAGAAGCCACAGCAAAGAAGGGAAGAGGATGAGCTTGATGGTGATGGTGTTTGCTCTCCCCTGCTTGTGTCCCTCCCGGACACACTGACACGCGCGCACACACACACACACACACAGGCACTTCCACACACACTATCCAGCCTTCCATGATCCGGCCAGAGAACCGCACCCATGGGCCTTTGGTGGGGAGGAAGCCTGAGAGGCTCTGAGCGGGGCTGGTGGGGTGGGGTCTCCCGTAACGGGCCAGCCACATCTTTCCCCTCAATCTTGAGCCTCTGGGGAGCGAAAGTGTTTGCTGCTGGCAGTTACGCAGGCAGACCCCGATGTGGCCTCCCCGCTCACGAGTGGGGTCTGTGAACTCCAGGGTCGGCTTCAGGGATGCGTCTGGCTGCCGGGGGCCTGGGCCGGGTGCCGTGGGCCCTGCTGTGCGGACCCCGCGAGCAGCCATCATGCTGCAGGTGGACCCACTGCGGCCCGGGGCCTAGATGGCAGGGGTGGGGGTGGCGAGCCTCCTCAGGACGTGACGATGGGGGAGGCGCGGGCGCTGTTCCCCCACTCACGTGTCCCCCTTCTCCGCAGCAGCTCCCCGATGGCTGCAAAGCCCCGCGGCTGGTCTCCCAGCTGCACTTCACCAGCTGGCCCGACTTTGGAGTGCCTTTCACCCCCATCGGGATGCTGAAGTTCCTGAAGAAAGTGAAGGCCCTCAACCCTGCCCATGCCGGGCCCATAGTGGTCCACTGCAGGTACGTCAGGCCGGGGCCCCCGGAGGACTCGCCCTCGTGGCTGGGCCGGTCCCACGGTGGGCAGAAGGACAGGTAGGGGCGTAGTGAAAGCGCCCCCCTGCCCGCTGTGAACGCAATTACTAGTGACAGCTTGGGGGATCCCTGGGGGTGAGAGCCAGAGGGACATTCAGCCCACTCTGTGACAGCAGGACCCGTCCGTCAGCAGCGTCTGAGGGGGATCCCCAATTCTTAAAACAGACAAAAGCCGAGGGGCCAGGTTGATAGTGCTCCTGGGGCTCTAGCAGGTTCACTGCCCCCCTAGACCCCAGGTCACCTCTGGGGACAGAGATGGAAACCATGCTTCTATGGAGAGCCCCCCCCCAAGTCTTTCTACATGAGTGCGCGAGGCTCAGAGGGGCTGGGGGCGTGGCCCAGGACCAGCCAATAGTGGCCAGGAGCAGCTGTCCAGGGCGGGGCGTCCCCCCTCCCAGCTGCGATCTCCTGGTCTGCAGTGGGAGGGACAGTCCTGGAGGGGCCCGGGACTCGACTCTGAGGGTGGGCTAACTCCCTCTGGGGCTTATGTCTGCCTGCCCAGCGTGGCCACTGGTGCAGAAAGTCACGTATGAGAAAAGGCCTCGGACTTCGGGTTGGTTGACTGGCTTGTGCCCTTTCTGCTTTTGAAGACAAAGGCACAGTGGTGAGCGATGCTCCAGGCCAAGCTCCCCATCCTCCCGGTGGGTGCTCAGTTAGAACCTGAAGACAGTTTGGGGGCCAAAGGGGAGGCCCCTGTCATCCGGCCAGGGATAGACTCCTGGACCTGCCGCTTGGGAGCTGAGGGACGTTGGAGCATCTGTGAGTCGAGTGAGGTGGCATCCTTGGGATTACACCTGCCGGCCTACGAGCTCCTCCCAGCAGGTGCCCTGGAGAGGGGAAGGGGTGGAGGCCCGTGCCGTGTGGCCGCAGCTGGGGGTCCCGTCAGCCGCTCCCGTTCTTGCCCAGGCTTCGTGAGACTGAGTCTATGTGCCGCTTCTGCCGAACTCCGGTGTGGCCGGTTCCAAGCATCTGTATCACTGTGTGCAGGTGCCTTTCGTCCCTCGTCCCCTTTGTCCCTCGTCAGTGCCAAGATACTCAGAACGAACCCGGCTCTGACAGCCGAAAACAAATACGATCCCCACGACGCCCCAGTGAGCAGGGCCCGCCCTCCAGGAGGCGGGAACAAGCCTGGCCGGAGGGGCCATCAGAGATCCAGGGCCCTGCCGTAGCAGGGACGGCGGGTGCTTCCCCAGTAGCCTGTCCCCAGGCCCCGGGGTCCGACGCCCTCAGCCGGAGAAGCCGTGGCAGGGGGCCTCTGCACCCAGGTCCTATTGGCTCTACAAGACCGTTCCTGCCGCTGCGGGCTCCCTGCCTCCCACTCCCTGTGGTGGTGGCTCCGCTCTGCCCTGGATGGCGGGAGGTAAAGAGACAGCCTCTGTGTCTGGTCGGAGGGCAGCCGCAGGGAGCTGGCTCCGTTCTGCTTTGTCCCCGTCCCTCCAGATCTGTCGTGCTTGTGACATCTCAGCGAATGACCACTGCCCACTCTCTGCTCCCTTCTCCCTCAACCGCAGGTGCCCAGGGCAGGTGCGTCCGCTGTTCGTCTTATTTTCGCACTGGGCGCCCTCCGTGTCCGTGAGGCTCAGCTCTCGCTCTTGAGTGCCTGGTCGTCTCCCTGCGGTTCTGTGTTCCTTTGGCACAGCTGCTGGGGCTCCCGGGTTCTCCTGTCTTCTGTCAGGTTCTGTCTTTGCCACCAGGTTTTTAATGGACAGTAAATGGAAGGAGTGGCGCCCTCCGACTCGGGCTTCCCAAAGGCCCCCTCCTCTCTGGGGGAAGGAATCCTTCCCCTCCTGGGCTGAGGCCCCCTGAGAGGCCGGTGTGGGCAGATGGGCGGTTCTGGGCGCCTGCCTGTTGGCGGTGATGTGGTGGCAGGAATTCGCGCCTGGAGGGCAGGCCTGCCGGAAGCCAGCAGGGTTAGGGAGAAGGCTCACACTGGCTGTCAGCTCCCGAGACCCAGGGCGGACTTGACTCCACCTTCCCACCCCCAAGTTCATTTTCATACAGGATCTCCTCAGCCATGCACGGCCCCCGCCCCGGGGCTCTGACTTCCTGATGGCCATCCTTGCTGACACACTTATCCTCAGCGTTTGGTTCTTGATCACTTAATAGGACATTCTGTGCCCGAGTCCCCCTGAGAACAGCGTCCCCACGGAGGCGGCCAGGACGGGTCAGCTGGCCTCAGCCTTTCCATGGGGGACCAAGTGGCTTCTCCCACATATACCCCAGGCCAGGTGGGGGGGGGGGGTCCTGTAAGCGGCTCAGGGACCCTCACAGCCTTGCAGGGAGTTATTTTGTGGCCTCCCTCTCATACCTGTTGGGTAGTGTCTCACCTGGCCCTGCACCTGATGATTTTCTCTGACTTCATATCTGAGAAAGAACTAAGACTCCCAGAAGACCTCTCACGTTTCACCTGTTCTCCCCGCTGAATGAGGGGATCTGCCCAGGGGGACGGTCTTCGCCGCTGTCCTAGCCCCGTTTCGGAGACGAACTGGAGAGAGTGGTGTCTCCCACCCACCCAAAGGGGAAAGTGGGGGACTTGACTCATTAAGTCGTGAGTCTTTTTGTTAGATTTCTTTCTTTCTTTCTTTTTTCTTTTCTTTTTTCTTTCTTTCTTCCTTTTTTCTTTTCTTTTCTTTTTTTTCTCTTTCTTTCTTTCTTTCTTTCTTTCTTTCTTTCCTTCTTTTCTTTTTTAAAGAGGGTAATGCTGCAGGGGCTGGAGGGAGTGGTTCATGCTGCATAGATGAGTCTGGGTCACTAGGGGGTTCCTCCTTCAGCAGATGTTGGCTGAGTGCAGCTCTGTGCCCACTGAGTCCTGGGGGCCGGGGAACAAACACGTATGGCCCCACTGTCTGGTGGAGATGTACCTAGGACGGCGGGCGGGGGGAGGGTGGGACCGGGATCCCGGCGGCACAAGGAAACCCAAACCCAGGAAGCCAGTGGGGCAGCTTCCTGGCCAGGAGACTGCTCAGCTGTGACCCCAAGGGCCAGCTGGCTTCAGCCAGCCGCGGGAGGAGGGCTGGGGCGCCAGAGAGAGACCCAGTGCCTCCCACGAGGGCTGGCCTTGGCTCAAGAGCGCACAGACGTAGCCTGGGGAGCCTCCTTTTTATAACGAACTTGGAAAAGCCATTTCCAGTGTGACGTTGGAAAAAATCCACTTGCACACACAACAAGAAGACGGCATTTGGTAATAGAGGACGATTACAACCTCACGTGAGACGACTACGACAGATTTTTTCGACATGCCTTTCAACAGTGTCTAGTTATTAGAGGAACAGTGTCAGATAATTCTACGAAGATTGTGGTGCCCTCTGGTGGCCTCCCCGTAGACTTGCTCTTCATTCACCAGGGAAAGGCTCGGTTAAGCGATGGGCTGTGTCTCCCAGTTGAGGGCAGCGTGTCCTTCGGCCCAGGTGCACAGGTCAGCTTTGGCGGGCGGGGGGCGGGTGCCGTGGCTCACGACTCGGCCTCTTTCCTTTCCCCGGCAGCGCCGGCGTGGGCCGGACGGGCACCTTCATAGTGATCGATGCCATGATGGACATGATGCACGCCGAGCACAAGGTCGACGTCTTCGACTTCGTGTCGAGAATCCGCAACCAGCGTCCTCAGATGGTTCAAACAGATGTGAGTAGCCTTCCCCCAGCCCAGCCCCTCGCCCTGGGGAGAGCTGCACAGAGCAAACCCAGACACCTTGGCCACCCCCGGACTGTCGGTGCATGGGTAACAGTGCCTGGCAGGGAGAAGGTGCTCAGTAATGCCCGCTGCCATATGGTCCTCACTCAAGGCCATAAGCGGTCATTGGTAATGGCTGTGCATCTGACTTTTGCTCCCAAACCTCCCTCCTTTGGCAAAGCGTAGAGTTGGTTGCTGCTGAGCTGTGAGCAGTGGCCGGGCCAGTGGTGGCCGGGCACGCTCGAGGGCACGGGCGCTCTGGGTCTCCCCGCAGATGCAGTACACGTTCATCTACCAAGCCTTACTGGAGTACTACCTCTACGGGGACACTGAGCTGGATGTGTCCTCTCTGGAAAACCACCTGCAGACGCTGCACGGCACCGCCACCCACTTTGACAAGATCGGGCTGGAGGAGGAGTTCAGGGTACGTGCGAAGGCGGGCAGCCGGCCAAAGGAGTCCCCTTTCAATCACCCACCCCCCTCTGGCCCGAGCCCGGAACAAGCAGGGTGGCCCTCCCGCCCGTGACGCAGAGGGAAGAATTCTTGGGGGCTTTCAGAGCTGAGCAGGGGCCCGTGTGGGGGAGCGCGTCACGCATGGGCTCTCATTTCCCAACATTCGGGAAGCGTCCGGGGTCAGAGACGGGCCATTGTTGTGGGTCAGCAGGCACCCTTGACAGGGGTGCAGTTCCGGGGTTGAGGGAGTCGCGCGGGAGAGTCCGTGTTGCAGCTGTGACCCCGTGTCCTCCTTGACTGCAGAAACTGACAAATGTCCGGATCATGAAGGAGGACATGAGGACGGGCAACCTGCCGGCCAACATGAAGAAGGCCAGAGTCATCCAGATCATTCCGTGTAAGGCAGCCCTGGGGCCGCCCCGTGGGATTGAAACCCCAAGGCAGGACGGGATTGGGGCTGGCACGCTGGGAGAATTCTTTGACTGCCCGCCTCTGTAAGCCAGGATCCAAGGGCAGGACAGCCCCCGGGCCTGGGGTTAAGGGCTCCTGGGGGGCTATGTCAAGGGTAGGTGAGAGAACACCCACCTGTGAAGCAGTGAGCGACCCAGACAGTCCTGTGTGTCAGGCGGGCAGCACGTGATACGAGATGTAGGTGGCAAGACAGGGGGAGGACTTCCTGGAAGCGGAGAGATTTGCTCTGGTCGTGACTCTGGGGCTGAATGGTTCTCATCTCATCCAGTAGTCCCCTAAGCCTGTATATGGAGGAGGGGGCCCTGCTCCAGGCCAGGGGACCTGAAAGGCCTTGGAATGGGCAGGGATGGAGTTGGGACCCTGGCCTGCCCCGAGGTCCCAGGTAAGGGGAGAAAGAGGAAGGGGTGCCAATGTTTGTTGAGTGCAGGCAAAGAAACAGACTCCTCAGAGATCAGAGGGACCACAGGAAAGGAAGGAAGAGGGTGAAGAGAGAGAGAGCACCTCACTGCAGATGTGGACTCAGGGTTCCTGACATGCTTTAGTGGTTGCTGAGAATCAGAAGTGCGTGAAGGCTGGGGCGCCAGGGTGGTTCAGTCGGTTAAGCATCCGGCTTCGGCTCAGGTCGTGACGTCACGGTCCGTGGGTTTGAGCCCTGCGTCGGGCTCTATGCTGACAGCTCGGAGCCTGGAGCCTGCTTCGGATTCTGTGCCTCCCTCTCTCTCTCTGCCCCTCCCTCGCTCATGCTTTGTCTCTCTCTCCCTCTCTCTCTCAAAAATAAACAGTAAAAAAAAAGTTAGAAAAAAAAAGTGCATGAATGCTGGGTGAAGCCTGCTTCGGCCTGAGACACTGGCTTCTGTGCGGCTGTAGCCATAATTCCAGGTCACCTGTCAGGCCACATTCGTTTTACTCCTAAAATGCAGTATTTTTAATGCTCATATTTTGGTATGGATTACATCAATTCATGGCACACGAAAATGATAACTGGGGTAATTTCAGAGCTTTCCTACCAAAACACAATTTCCTGGGCCAATTTAATTAACCTACTTTATAAAGTAAACCTTCCAGGGACTTGACTCGACTTCGCGATTTTATTAACAAGTTTTGTGTTTTGGAAGCTTGTAGTCACAGAGTGAGCTTTGCAAGGCAGGGCAGTGTTTGTGCTGTGACTGAGGGATCATACTGCTTTGCAGATGACTTCAATCGGGTGATCCTTTCCATGAAAAGGGGTCAAGAATACACAGACTACATCAACGCCTCCTTTATCGACGTAAGTATAGCGGCCCCGGCTGTGCTTTGCAAAGATGACTGTGACCTTCATCCGTGATCACAGACTCTTCATTAACTCATTTTCACGATCAGGAAGGAGTCCTGAAATCCCAACCGTTTCGTTAGCAGAATTACTTGCTTCTAAAAAACAAAAAACAAAAAACACGAACAATGAACTTTGGAAACAGAGGTAACAGGTGCACTGCTAAGGAATTTGCTTTATGAGGCACGGCGCTTTTTCTTTGACGTCTCTAATACGCACCAGGGTCACACGGGCCCTTGCACGGCTGGCTGTCCTGCAGTCTCTGTGCCCTCCTGTCCATTCCGCGTGGACGGAGCGGTTGTGCGCTCCGGGCTGACCGTCATCGCCTGTCTCCACGCACGGTGCGCCGAGCTGAGAAATGGTTGGGGAAGGACGCTGCGGCCACATCTGCGTTAGCACGTCCGTTTGCAGATGAGAAAACGTTGCCAGAGGTCACCTGGGCCGCATGGAGGAACTGGATTTGAATCCACTTCCTCTAAGCCCGCCTCCAGTCTGCCACCATGATGCTAACTGAGCTGAAACACAGCAACACACGAGAACAGAGTCACCGGTGCTCTCTCAGGTGGCCGGGGCCAGCGTGGCTCATGCCACCAGCGCTGAGGCGACCCCTGGCGCTGCAGAGGAGGTGGCTGGGTCGTAGAGGGAATGGGCATCTCGGGCTGTCGCTGCGTGCAGGTGGTTTGCTGGGGCCCAGCCCGGCCCTGGAAGCCGGAGAACATTTTCCCTGGCCGGGCCCTGGCCTCTCCTGCACCCCGCTGTCCATGGTGGAGCCAGGAGGAAAGGGAGTCAGACTCTAATCTCTGTTCCCCCTTTGAAGGGCTACCGACAGAAGGACTATTTCATCGCCA
The DNA here is from genome assembly GCF_007474595.2 of Lynx canadensis. Lineage (NCBI taxonomy): Eukaryota > Metazoa > Chordata > Mammalia > Carnivora > Felidae > Lynx > Lynx canadensis. The sequence continues at coordinate 4,565,809 of NC_044313.2, read as the reverse complement.
CCCAGGGGCCCCTGGCGCACACGGTGGAGGACTTCTGGCGGATGGTCTGGGAGTGGAAGTGCCACACGGTCGTGATGCTGACGGAGGTCCAGGAGCGAGAGCAGGTCAGGGACGCCCGCCGCCCTGCCCCCTGTGGGGGCCTCCCGAGAACCCACAGGGCCCCTGGCGGCCCCCCGCCACCCACAGGTCCCACCCCGTGGCAGCCGTCAGCTGCTGAGGCCACAGGGACTGGGGAGGGAGCCAGGCTGGAGACGAAAGAGGCTCCCCTCTTGCTCAGCCATGACCGCCCATTGGCTTTCGCTCTTAGCCGGCATTTCATGTAACTTGTCTTAACTGTCTTCGAGACATAAGGACGTAGGCGTTGGTATGTGTGTGCCTTACAGGTGTTGTCCTGGGTGGGCCGAACGACTCAAATGCTTCCCTTTCCCCAGAGACCTGTCCAGGGCCTTCTCGTGTCTTTTATTGAATGACACAGTAAATACTCGTGAACCCACCGTCCGACTGAAAAGCCAAACCTTACCAGTGATGTACATCTACCTGTACGTTACCCAAGGTAGAGCCGCTACCCTGAATCTGTGTTTCCTTTGCTTTCTTGGAAACAGCACATTGATGCACAATTCACATACTATTCAGTTCATCCTTTTAAAGGGTAGAGCTCGGTGATATTTTTTAAATTTTATTTATTTATTTTGAGGGAAAGAGAGCGTGTGTGCACGAGCTGGGGAGGGGCAGAAAGAGAGGGAGAGAGAGAGAGAGAGAACCTTAAGCGACTGTGCACTGTCAGCTCAGAGCCCGACTTGGGGGTCAAACTCTCGAACCATGAGAACCATGACCTCAGCCGAAATCAAGAGTCAGATATTTAACCAACCGAGCCACCCAGGCACCTTGCAGTTTTTAATATACTCACAGCGTTGTGCAACATCACCACTATTTAATTCTAGATCGTTTTTGTCACCCCCAGAGGAAACCCCACACCCAAGAACAGCCACTCCCCATTCCTTCTTCTTCTAGCTTCTGCAGCCACCATGAATTTGCCACTTCTGGACATTTCATGAAGATGAGTTCCTACAACATGTCTTGTGTGATCGAGTTCTTTCACTTAGTGTAATGTCTTCAAGGTTTAACCATGTTGTATCAGGAATAAGCTCTTTTTTTCTTGACAAATAATATTCCCTTGTAAGGACAGGCCACACTTTGTGTATCCGTTCGTCAGCTGGCGGACATTTGGGTTGTTTCCACTCTTGGGCTGTTACGCATTATGGTGGGAACATTCATGTTCAGGTTCTGACACGGACCTGTGTTTTCACTTCTCTTGGGGAGACGCCTAGGGGCCGAACTACCGGGCCGTATCATAACTCTGTCGTGCAGACTCATACAGCTTAACATTTTGGAGAACTGCAGACTGCCTTGCACGGCAGCTGCCCCAGTTTGAACACCCGCCGGGAGTGGACAAGGGCTACAGTGACTCCTCATTCTACCAACATTTATTGTCACTGGTCTTTTTAAAGCCATCCTAGTGGATGTGTTCTTTGCTTTTTCCAGAAATCTTTTCAGATCATATACGTGTGTGTCTGAAGCAACTACTGCTTTTGAACTTCATACAAAGGGTATCATTACAGTGCGTGTTCTGCCAGGACTTGCTCCTTCCGCTCAGAATGATGCTTTTGACACTTTCCTACCCTGATGCGTATCGCTGTGGTTCATTCATCGTGATTCTATTTTGTTCCGCTATACAAACTGGACATCCTAAACCCACTTCTCTATCCCTTCTCCCGCTATGGGAATTAGGATGATGCCACGTTATTGTTTTACACATGGTGCTACCTACCGGTACATTCTCCTTCGTGTCTCATGCTGCACAAGGAAGAGCTGACTCCAGAGGGACATTACGCCACGTTGGAGAGCGTGTGACAGTTTGGGTTTCCAAGATACTTCCTCACTGCTTTGCCAAGTGGTTCCGTTTCCCAAAGCGGACACTGGAGGTGTGTGAGAGAGATATTCGATCGACGCCCCTAGTACCGTCGGGCATCCTCATTTTTGTTGATTGAATACGAGTACCTGTCATCCCTTTGTAGCTTTGATTGGCATCTCTCTGATTCCTGTGAGGTCAAGCCTCGCTTCATATATGTATAGATGGATGTTTTCCTCTGTGCAAGACGCCTGGCCATGCCTTTCTCCCGTTTTGCTAGTGAGTTGTTGACTCTTTTTATCTTGACTTACAAGAATTCTTTACGTGTTCTTGATACTCACCTTCGGCGGGTTTTACGTACCGCAGATGTCTTGTCCCAGTTGATGGCATGTCTTTTCACTCTTTTGAGAATGTTTGTTGATGGAGTGAAGTTCACTGTGTTGCCATCTGATGTTGCAATCTTCGCGCCGTGGATGGTTAGCTCTGTCGGGGTCTTGCTTAACGAGTCCTTCTGCGCACCTCACAATGGAAAGACATTTTCTCCTAAGGCCTTCACGGTTTTGATTTTAACTTTAAGTATTAACCCATCTGGGTTTATTTTTATGAAGACTCAAACCTACTGCATACGGTAGTGTAGGTTGTGCACTGCCCAACTCCAGGAGGGCTGGACAGTTCATATCAAGCTTGGTAGGTTGTGAGTCAGGGACCCAGGGCTTTTCCTGCATGGAAAACCAATTTTTCCAACTCCATTTGTAGAATAATCTTTTCTTTCCATCATGTCCCGTATCTGAGTTGCAAATACATGCATGTCTGTTTCTGGATTCCCTTGGTCAATGGGTATTAACGGGCGTTCATATTCGTATTCATATGTGACTTACTTGGTCAGATGAAGTACGTTAAATGGTTTGAGAGTGATTCTGCCTCATATCCTCAAACTGCTAACAGCAAGTTATTTGCTATGAGACTTAACATGTTATTTTTTACCCCAAGGATAAATGCTACCAGTATTGGCCAACAGAGGGCTCAGTGACTCACGGCGAAATAACAATCGAAATAAAAAGCGACACGCTTTCCGAAGCCATCAGCATACGGGACTTCCTGGTCACTTTCAATCAGGTATTGTTGCCAGAGTGCGTCCAACCCTTGTAGACAGAATGCACCGCAGCATCCCTCAGGGTCTGCTGGTGATGGTACCAGAATGTCCTGCTCCTTCCACCTCCTCTAACTGGTACCTTAGGATGCACATTCAGTGCGGTGAGTAGGGAGCCATGTTACAAAGGGGCAGGTCTCCTACAACGTTCGCACCCTCGGGGTCACCTGCCTCCTTGCCGCACGAGATGGTGGAGCAGAGTGGCCGACTCCTAGAGGCGTCACACGGCCACCACCTCCGCCTTCGGGAGAAATGGCAGTGGCGGGGGCGCAGGAGGAGGAAAGGCCGTGGATCAAGCCACAGAGGCCTGTCCAGGCTTGTTCAGAGCCCCTAGGACAGGAGGGGTCCTGGCTTCTTAAGAAAGAGATGATCGTGTTGTCTCCCGCAAAGTCGCCAGGGATCCCATAAAGGTATCTGGCGGGCCCTGGCGAGGGGCTCCAGGGAACATCCTCTGGATGTCTTGCCCCCACTCGGAAGGAAATACTGGCATCCCTGCCCTTTAGGGTGCACGCAGCCCACAGACCGCCTGGTCAGGCCCCCCAGGCCCGCCAGGCGGGGACCGTGCTGGCCTTCGGAGGCCCCAGGAGGGGCCCAAGCCTTGGCGCGGGTCCCCGGGAGGACGGGTGGGCCCGGGTCCCGCTCCTGGGTGGTCAGGGTCGTGTGGCCAGGCGGCACTGAACGCCCTTCCCCGCCCGCAGCCCCTGGCCCGCCAGGAGGAGCAGACCCGACTGGTGCGCCAGTTCCACTTCCACGGTTGGCCCGAGGTCGGGATCCCGGCGGAGGGCAAAGGCATGCTCGACCTCATCGCGGCCGTGCAGAAGCAGCAGCAACAGACCGGCAACCACCCCATCACTGTGCACTGCAGGTGGGCGCCCCCTGCAGGCGGGGCCGAGCCAGACCCTACGCCCGCTTAACCGCTCCCAACGGCGTCATTGCCCTGGACTGTAGTTTTCACCTTCCCCGTACACAGAGAGCGTCACAGGGATGCGGAAAGGTCATCTGCTGTACCCGCAGGATGCATTTGGGGGGAGGAGTCAGTGAACCCGCTCAAACACACGTTTCCGTCTGCCTTTTAAGTCCTCAAAAACCCCTCCAGGCACAGCTCTGACAGACCCACTTCCTGAGCCTCGCCTGCCGGCCTTCCTTTTGAAAGCTGGTTCTGGCTGATGTGCCCGCCCCTCCCTGTCCTCTCCTCTGGGCTTGGGGAGCCAAGTCCGCACTGCAGCACACCCTCGAGGCAGGAAGGTTTCCTTGAGCCACTCGAGGATGTCCGGGCTGGGATCGCTGCCCAAGGCCTGCAGCCCCACCCCAGCCCCGCTCCCAAGGCAGGCACAAGGGAGGCCAAAGGAAACGTGGCCGGGGGTGCCCCTGGAGACAGCTGGGCGCCCCACCAAGGCCCTTGATTAGCAGCATCACAAGTGTGGAAAGGTGAATCTGGCCCAACCTAAAGACGTGCCGGCTCACCCTCCTTCTGTGCTGACCCACTTCTGGTTATGCCAGAGCCCCTCCCCGTGCCAGCAGCGGGGGCGGGGGGGGGGGTGGGTTGGCCACCAAAGCAAATCTCTTCCTCGCAGGAGTTTGGGGTGCTTTCCTTGTCAGGGGTGCTAATTTGCTTCTGAAGCTGCCCTTCTATTTATTTTTCCACACGCGGCTTCCGTTTTGCGTGGCTGCCGCTTGCCCCACCCCACCCATCCCTTGTAGCCACCAGAGCCTGGGCCTCGCTTGGGGGGATTGGAACCCTCTGCCTGGGACGGGCCTGGGTGCGCTTCTGGCCTGGCCAGCAGGTGGAGCACACGCCCCGGGTTTCAGTTCCTGTGGGCTTTGTAGAAGTCGTTTAGAATAAACTGGAAACGGGGGCGCCTGGGTGGCGCAGTCGGTTAAGCGTCCGACTTCAGCCAGGTCGCGATCTCGCGGTCCGGGAGTTCGAGCCCCACGTCGGGCTCTGGGCTGACGGCTCAGAGCCTGGAGCCTGTTTCCGATTCTGTGTCTCCCTCTCTCTCTGCCCCTCCCCCGTTCATGCTCTGTCTCTCTCTGTCCCCAAAATAAATAAGCGTTGAAAAAAAAAATTAAAAAAAAAAGAATAAACTGGAAACGAGTGCCCGCCTCCCCAGACCCGGACTGAGTGTAGGACACCAGGGACGCAAAGACGAACGAATCCCACAAGGGCAGATGTGGGGACAGGTCACTGAAATGGGACGGGAGCCTGAGAATCAGCCCACCCGGGGTGGGGCGGGGTGGGGGTGCCTCTGGGGCCTGGAGGGCTCTCTGGGGGGAGCCAGCTGAGCCCGCCCACTTTGGGCCTGGCCTCTTGTCTATCCTAAGGCTGCCTGGGCTCTGCTCTTGTGGGGTTTATCCAGTTTATCAAGAAAATGACCGTCTTAAGTGGAGTGGACCCAGATCTTCCTTCATCGCTGGGAAGTGTCCCTTATCTAACCGTCCCTGGCAGGGGACGCCCTCTGTCTCAACATCACACCTTGTGAGCCACCGCCTCTCAGAAGGCGGGTCCCTCGCACAGAAGGAGAATCCAGGCCGAGTTACCTCTGCCCAGACCTGAAGCAGGAGGGTTCGCATTTCTGACAAGTTCCCCGGCAGCGTTGATGCTGCTGGTCCCGGGGACCACACCCGGAGAACCCCCCGCCTACACGAGTCGCAGCTTGAAAGCTTGTGCCGGGTCTTGATCCCGCTCATGAGCCACCTGTCTGCTGTACCTGGGCGAGTGCTTTAGGAATGTCACGTTTGCGGACTCTCGCTCCACGCAGATGATCTTTAGAAATCCAGACCTGGCTGATTTCGGGGGCGACTGCTTCTGTGCTGACGTGCGGGGGTGGGCTGCAGGCTGTCCGCGCCTCGTCCCCACGGGCAAGCCCCATCGTCTCCCTTAAGCACTTTTCCTCCACAGTGCTGGAGCCGGGCGAACAGGTACATTCATCGCGCTCAGCAACATTCTGGAACGAGTGAAAGCCGAGGGCCTTTTAGACGTATTCCAAGCTGTGAAGAGTTTACGACTTCAGAGACCGCATATGGTGCAAACCCTGGTAAGAAACTGAGTGGCGAGGGTGTTTCCGGAAGGGCCGAGAATTGTCTGTGCTGAGTGTGGGGAGAGGGAGGAGAGCGAGCTTCTCGGGGAACGGAACTCAGGGCATTCTCCCCGGTGAAGCTCCACGGACCCTCTCCTTCCCTTGAGTCTGGCTGGGGACGGTCCCCTGGGCAGGACGCTGGAGGAGGGGTGCAGCCATGACTTCAGACTTTAAGACCCCTTGGACAGAGGCACTGAATACACCAGCTTTCTGTGTCACGGTGACTATTCCGCCAGATTCTAGGGCCATCCTCTTTCATTCTGTGACAAAAACACACGCTTCCTGGTTTGCAGAAGACATGCTTCCTCAACAAGTAATCATTTGGCCCCAGTAAGTGCAATTTCAAGAAATGTTCTCACGCGTCCTTTTTCTCAAGTCTTCCTATTTGTAGATGTGCCCTCCTTGCCCGCTCCTTCTGTATACTCACAGGGTCCCCAGGCAAGCAGGCCGTCACATGGGCCCCTCCAGCACATTCCCGTCGCAGGGACAGCTCAGCCGCTAGGATCGCCTGAGCAGAACGGGGTTCGCCTCGCGCCCCCAGGCTGGGCGAGAGCGCGGGTCTCACCCTGAGGGCACACCAGCCTGGCCTGGAGAGTGTTCACAGTCCTGCTCCGTTGCCAGGCTGCCCTCACACTTGCTGGGGGTGGGCGCCAGGCTGGCATCGGCGTATCTCTGGCCCTCCCAGGTGGTCCCGAAGTGAATACAGTTTCAAGAGCCACTCTCAGTAAAGGAAAACTGGTGTGCCTACCAGCCCCCCACCCTCCTCGCCCCCACGCCCCTCTTCGGGCCATGACTGGGGCAGAAACCTGAGGCTCCCCTGCTTTCCCTAGAGCCCTGGTCCCAGCGCGGACCGTCCTTGCTAGGGCTCTGGAAGATGCTAGAGGCATCTTCTAAAGGTTATGCCTGCCTACTGACGGCTGATACCTCCTACAGGCATCATGAACTTGAATGACTTTGGGCATGGGAAAAACAGAAGCAGACCACTCCGCGGAAGATTTTCTAGATGAAAATAATAATGATAACAGGAATACCTTCAAAAAGAAACTCAGAGTTTTTTTTTTTTAATTTTTAATGTTTATTTTTGAGAGAGAGACAGAATGTGGGTGGAGGAGGGGCAGAGAGGGAGGGAGACACAGAATCTGAAGCAGGCTCCAGGCTCTGAGCTGTCGGCACAGAGTGGGGCTCGAACTCACTGACTGCAAGATGATGACCTGAGCCGAAGTTGGGATACCTAACCAACTGAGCCACCCAGGCATCCCAAGAAATTCAGTTTTTAACTATGAGCCATACTCTTTCAGTTTCTTTCCTGTTTTTTGAGTCCACTCCCGGCTTCCCCAGGCAGAGCGAATAGCTTTAGTCCTGTCTCGCCCTCAGTTTAGTATAAAAGCTAAGTCATGGCGTCCCTTTGTTGCTTGGGCTTTGGGCGGTCATCCCAACATCATGGCAGGACGTGCTTGGACAAGCTCCTTCCACTTTCCGGACTTTAGTTCCCTATCTGTGGAAAATGGGGCGACAGCACCTGCCTTCAGTCGGCGTGCAGATTTGTTTTGTGTCTGTACCTCAGGGGCTCCGTGAGTGCCTGACCCAGGGAGGCTCCCAGCGATTGTAGCAAAGAACATTTCTTATCCGACTCAGCATGCAAACACCTCCTTGTTTGTTTTTAATGTTTATTGATTTTTGAAAGAAACAGAATGCAAGCGGGTTAGGGGCAGAGAGAGAGGGAAACACAGAATCCGAAGCAGGCTCCAGGCTCTGAGCTGTCAGCACAGAGCCCGACACGGGGCTCGAACTCATCAACAGTTTGATGCAGGGCTCGAACTCATGAAACGTGAGATCATGACCTGAGCTGAAGTTGGATGCTCAACTAACTCACAATTTGTGAGGAGCGTGAGAGTCAAATGATGCACAGGAGTGTTTTAATAAGTCAGATGCCTTAGATAGAAGGCGATGTTTTTTGAATTCTAAAATTTATATAAAACAGTGTCCCTTTTTGGAGTAAATTGAGGCTTAAAAATACCCTAGATTTTCATCTTTTTTAACTTTCATAGGTTACTTCTTTGTTACATTATGAAGTTTATTTGAAGTTAAATATTCTGGTTTTTTTTTAAATTTTTATTTCAAAAATAGTTGTTTTCCAGTTTTTTAATGTTTATTTATTAGTTTTTGAGAGAGAGAGAGAAAGAGAGAGCACAAGCAGGGTAGGGGCAGAGAGAGAGGGAGACACAGAATCCGAAGCAGCTCCAGGCTCCGAGCTGTCAGCACAGAGCGCGACGTGGGGCTTGAACTCCTGAAATGTGAGATCGAGACCTGAGCCGAAGTCAGACGCTTAACCGAGCCTCCCAGGTGCCCCTGTTTTCCATTTTAAGTATGAAAACTGAAGACCTTTTACTCAGACTCTCCTCAAATACGCTAAGTTGAAACTAATCGTTGACATTTTTTTATGTTACAAAAACAGTTTTACCTGGAAACGTCTCTGTGTAACCAGTATGAGACTAGTCAGACATTTTTTTTTTTTTTGGCTTCTTTTTATGAGTTTCTCCTAATTGAATTAATGGAATTTAAAAAATCATTTTAATATTTTCTTGTTTTTTTTTTCAGGAACAGTATGAATTCTGCTACAAAGTGGTACAAGATTTTATTGATATATTTTCTGATTATGCTAATTTCAAATGAAATTCCTGCCTTAAAATATTTTTTAATTTAATGGTCAGTATATTTTATAAAGATCATGTTAATTTATTTCATAGTTGACATTAATACCCGTCCTAATTTCTTTGTATATATTTTGTTACGCTTTAAAGGCCACTGCTATAAAGTTATTAAATCTTAAATACCCCATTTAAGAACGGGAATAATGTATGAAGGTCAAGTAATATCCCGTAAAATGCATTTCTGCTAATATCGGTAAATATTCTAATTTTGCGTTAGATTCATCATATCCTATAATTTCACACGTTCAGCACGTCTAAATGTTAAAAATCTTAATATGCAATGTGTGCTTGACGCAGGAGAGTAAACACAGAGCCCGCTGTTAAGAAAGCGGTCGAGGACTCAAAAATCAGTTGAAAATTCCCTGTCCAGACACTGATTTTTACAGGCCTGCGCAGTGGCATTTTGCGAGAGGTAAAATTTTCGTGGAGATACACCGTAAGTAGGAGATCCTGTGAAGTCCTCAGTCTCAACTCATGTGGTTTACCTTTACATTTTAAAGATCAAGGGCGTCACAGCCCGCGTGCAGGTATAAAATGCATGAGCACAGTTGGTGACCATATAGTGATACACGTGCGTTTACTCAAGGCTGGGTCCGTGCTGTCTGGGCCGGAAGTGGGGAGATGTCAGTGCTGGTGGCATGGTCACCCGTGGCCTTGGGTACGGCAAAATCAGCTATCAGGCTGCGTTCCCACGTGGCCACTTGCTGTCCGTCTGAGTGTTTGGCTCAGAGGAGTCTCTGAGAATCAAACCAACTGCATTTCTCACTCTTGCCTCTGGTCTCGAGCTACCTAGAGGCTCAACACAAACCACTTCCTAATCCTAACGTGCGGATAGAGCCAAACGTCTGACTCACGCAGATGCCAAGAGCACACGCTTGGGGAGACCACCACAAGCACTGATGCTTTCAACTTTCTGAGAAGCATTTTGGGTTGTTTTGTTTTTTTTTAAATTCTTGTACACGCTAAGATTGTTTGTAAGAAAAGAAATCTTAAAATCTAGATTTATACAGTTTTTTTTAAAGTCCCCCTCCTCAATATTTAAATAAAAGACACAGAGAGAGAAATCCTTAATCTAAAGGCTAACTTATTTTTGAATGGAAATACTACTGAGACCTTTGACACTGGATAATAATAATCTCACTGCCAGACTGGATTGGCTTATGGGGCGACAAAAGGGAGAAGGTTGAATGTAGAAAAGTTTAATTTAATGACGGTGATCTTTCTGTGGCCATTAGGTAGCAGATGAGCATATGAGCACAATATATATGTATATAAAAATATAAAAAAATAAAGACACCTGCTCTAACATACTAAAAGCACTTAAGATGTGCATTTGGGGTACAGTTTTTTTTTTTTGCTTTTAAAAAGAAATATAAAGGCCTTATTTGACATTTCCACTGAGAAGTGACTGCACCTTCCTATTGCACTGTTCATCCCGTGTCCGTTTCTGGTGTGCACAACGTGATCCCAGGGTTTCTTGCATACTAACGATAGCCTCACGGTGATCAAGTCTCCGTGGCTCCTCTGAGCTCCACTCCATGGCAGAAGGGGTGCCAGCCGGAAGGGCGAGAGCACAACCTTGTGACCGATGCCGCCGCCGCCAGCCGCATCCCTGGGCACACGCAGTGCCGAATACATCCCTCCGTCCTTCCCGGGACCGTGAGGATATGTTTGGGTCGAAGAGGAAAATGGAGGCAGCTCTGCTAGATGCACCAGCTGGTCCCATATGTTTTCATTGTCAGAATCCCCGCCCCCCCCCCCCCAAAGCCTTTCTGTGACTGAAGGAGAAGAGAGAGAACCAAGCTTTTCATTTGGCACCAAACCCTAGAAACCGAGCTGGCTACGTCGTGATGAAAGTGATTTGTAATGTACCCGAGGGTTCAGGGTCAAAGTCAAGGGAATGGACTCGGGTCTAATTTAGGAGCCCTCATGAGAAGCTGTCGGGCCCTTCAGTGGTCTACCTGGCATCTCTTGTGTGGCGATTCAGGTCGAACTTACCAGGGGTGCCCTCGGGAAAGTGCCCCGTTTGTGCGTTGTTCTGTCTCCCTGGGCCCGCCGCAGGCATCCTGGCACCCGCTTTGGTCCTTCCGCCTCTGGAAACAAGGCAGAAGCTGCGACCCCTAGGGCACAGGACCCCTGTCCCCAGTCGAGGGCAGTACTTGCCTTTCTAGGGGCCTGGGAATTGCAGCCTCCTGGCCTCTGCCCAGGCCCCCCCGACCCACCCAGTCCAAACAGTCCCTTTGGGGACGCGCTACCCTCTCTGTGCAACTGGGAAAGCTGACCTCTCCTTCCCCCTCTGTCAAAGAAGGTCCACGGACATGACAGCGCCCCGCTGACGGGGCTGACGAGGCCATTCTTACCTTCACGTTTTTGTGTGTCGCATGAGGCTGCATCCAAATGCCAAATAGCGATTAGGAGCCTACCGTTCTGATCGACAAGCTGTACGGTCACTGTGTGACTCACTCTACTGTTTCTCTCCATGTGCTAGACGAATGAAGAATGCATACCAGTGTTTTGAAAGGTATTTTTATGTGTTTTTAAAAACTTTTTTAAATGAGCCTGACACGTCTGTTTCAGCATTCGAAGACATGCCCATGTGATTTTTAAGATGTGTGGTTCCTGATACTTTTGTTTAACTAAATCGTGTTTAATTTATGTGCAATCTTTATAATATACATCTGTAGTCCCCGTTTCAACTATCATAGTTTCTTTTATTACATCTGTAATTTGATCTTGCTCTGATTATAATGCCAGTGAATGTTGCTGAATTCTTTGTATATGCAAATTGCAAGATCTAAAACAGTCTGATGCAAGGATAAATCTTTACTTTGACTTCCAGCCTGCGTCTCGTTCTTCCGTGAAATCTCTTCGTTGTATTCCTGTGCTTTACGTCCTTTTAGACAAGACATTCATTAGGAGGTAGACATTGATTCATGTAGACCATTAATTTAGGACTTCCAAAATGTAGCTCCGCCCTGGCTTGGATACAGCCCCGACCGTGGGCACAGTGGCCGGCCGGGGGGTGGCCCCAGCTCCCCGCTGCTCCTCAGTAGGCGTGAGCTGTGCGTGCAGCACTAACAACTCGCCCTTCTGGGAGCCCGTGCTCCTCCTGGAGTCCAGACAGGGATCTCAGCTCTGAGCGGTGGTTTCTTGGAGTCCCCAAGGAAGATGACAGACCGCGTCAAGTCTGCGGCCAGGCGGAGTCACAAAGTCCTTCCGACACTGATTTCCCTCCTAAAATCGGAAACCCCGTCAGGCCTCCCTTCGCACATCTGCGTGTCTCTGCTCACCCCCCAACTCTGCCTCTGTGCTCCTTCCACCTCCACCCCCTTTCCGGACCCACCCGCGAGATATTTCAGGCCTCACGTGGAGTGTAAACACACGCTTGTTATTAGTGGTTGTATTTATTTAATACATTTTATGAGGCTTGTTGTATTTGTTAAAATGGATGATTTCGTAACCTTTTATTCTCCTCTCCCTCCTCCCTCTGAAAAATGTCACCTGCTGTGAAATGCCACATGCTCGTACGGGCTGCTTAATTACTGGCGGTTCCTTATGGGTCTGTCTGTCTGTCTGCATGCCCCTTAGCAGTGCTAAGTACAGCAGGACCCTTCCCCTGGGGAGAGGGGAACCGCAGACAGGAGAGAGCAGACAGGGGAGGAGGGATGGAAGAAAGGAGGTTTGGGGGAGGGTGGGGGGCTCAAAGATGGGCATCAACCAGCCAACCAGGGACTGGGTGGCTCAGCCAACCTGCCGGAGCCCACAGCCTCAGGAAGGGAAGACGCGCCAGGCCTGCCGTAGAGGAGCCCCCCCCCCCCAGTCAAACGGAAACATTTCCAACAAGACACCAGGTGCGAGCGACCTCGGACCAACAGGCGGGTTGAGCGACCACCGAGGCAGGTTAGCACCTCCCTGGGCCTGAATGGTGTGGGTCAGGGATGCTCCTGTTAGCAGCGGAGGGCTCAACGGCGAGCTACATCTGAATGTTAGAGACATCAATACATGGAAACTTGGCGTCTTTGCCGTGACGACATATACGCCACCAGCGTGCCGTTGTGTGAATTGCCTGTTTGCCCGAAGGTCCGTCTCAGCATCCGGGCGAGTCGGCACTTGAACTCCTTCCTCCTCCGGTCTCCGAGGGCTGCTTGGCCCTCTCCAAACCTAACGAGCTCTGGTGGCCGTTCCTCCACGGTGGGCATCGGCTCACGGCGTCCCCGCGTCATTTTCCAAGGAAAACGCTTGCACACGTGCGCGTTTCAGCTGCAAAGCGCTTGTCCGGGAGAGCTTCCTGGAAGTGGAGCTTCTGGGGCGAAGGGCAAATGCATGTGCAGTAGAAATAGGAATTGCCAATTCGCCACCGCCGAGAAGTGCCCCAGCGCCTCACCGCCCACGGTGCAGGGGGTGCCCGTTTCCCGACACGCCACTAACCCTGGGTGTTAGCAGATCCCTTTCATTTGTGCAAAACTGAGAGGCCAAAAAAAAAAAAAATACGTCATCTCAATTTGCATCTCCCTAACTTCTAGTGGGTTGAGCATCTCTTCACGCTTTTTTTTTTTTTTTCCAACGTTTATTTATTTTTTTTGGGACAGAGAGAGACAGAGCATGAACGGGGGAGGGTCTTCACGCTTTTAGTATTTGTATTTCATCTGCGAATCACCAGTTCATATTTTTTATCCATTTTCCAAGTTGTGTCATTTGGCTTTTCCTCATTGGTTTATTTCCTCAATCTGTTGTTGATTCCTCGGTGATTCTTTTTTTTATTTAAAATTTTTTTTTTTTTTTCAACGTTTATTTATTTTTGGGACAGAGAGAGACAGAGCATGAACGGGGGAGGGGCAGAGAGAGAGGGAGACACAGAACCGGAAACAGGCTCCAGGCTCTGAGCCATCAGCCCAGAGCCCGACGCGGGGCTCGAACTCACGGACCGCAAGATCGTGACCTGGCTGAAGTCGGACGCTTAACCGACTGCGCCACCCAGGCGCCCCTCGGTGATTCTTTTTATAGCACGGACACTAACCCTTTGTTATTCTTACTACAAATATTTCCCTTCCATGCTTGATAAAAAATTGTCAGTGCTGGCTGTTAAAGCCCCTTGTCCAGGAAGTTTTGGGGCTCACCAGCTTCTAGATTGGGTTGATGAGCACAAGGCGGGGCTGCCCACAGCAGGGCCCTCTGTGGCTCTTGCGTGGCGATACCCAATAAACGGATCAAATCGAGCCTTCATTCCTGGGACCCAGGAATGTAGACACAAGGAGGGCCTTCATGGGAACAAGTATGGGCATCTTGTTCCTTTGTAAACAGCAACATTCATGCAATCCCAATTTACAGATTGTTGAATGCTCTGTGCCAGCATGGCCCTCCGTGCTGGTGGCACCAAGAGGGGGAAGGCTGGGACCATGTCCTGGAGGCACGTCGGGGGCCTGGGCCATCTGCGTAGCACTGGAATCGGGGTCCCGGGAACTGCGGCAGGAATACCAGATCTGTTTCCTAGAAGATGACTCCAGCAGCTCATCTAGAGGAAGCTTCTAGAAAGCCCAGCAAAACCTGGGATCCCAGCCACATATCTTAAATCATTTTTAGTGAAGAGGGAGAATTTATGGAGTTGACATTTGCGAAGGAATCTTTCCACGACAACCCCGGATGCCTGGGCCAGGTGAGGGGCCAGGCAGTGACGGCCTAGATTCCGTCCTGATCTGTGTGTAGGATTGAGGGAGGCCTTCCCTCCCTTCCTTCCTCAGCCCCTCCACGTGGTGATGGATTCCAGACACACCCAGACACCTGACTTTACCTCCCGACAGAAAACCTCCTCCCGGGGACAATCCCACTCACCCCAGGCCCCTATCTCCAAGACCTGCCCACACATTCTCTCCCAGGATCCGAGACCTATTTGGGCAGCCAGATAAGAGACTGAGCAACCTCAGCCTTCCTGGCCATCTCTGGTGGCCCTGGGTCAAGTCCTTGTCCCCGGACACAACTCGTGCCCAGACTGAGCAGATATATGACTAGGGTTTCCAGGAGTCCCCTCCCCCTACACGTGAGGGCCGCTCCCAGAGTTAACGTGATGGCTCACGGGCCAGGAGGAAAACGGTCCCTTCACGTCAGACCTGTAGAGATGGAGACAGTCTGGAAGAGCTGGCCTTCTGACTCAGCCCCGGTCTACTGCTCCCCCCTCTTGGCTCCTGAGTTTGGTTTTGTTTTTGTTTTTCCTTTCCTCCCTTTAATAAAAATCCCCTGGGTCTTAAAATTTCATTTCAAGGACACCCGGCTGGGTACCTCCTCTGCCTGGGGTCACTACTGACACGCGGCGATGGTAAATACCCGGGCTGCCCTTCACGGAAGGCCACAGCTTAGTCCTGGGACAGGAGGCCCGCTCTCAGTCAGTGTTCCAGTTTCCACAGAACGGCGTGCCACAAGTTAGCACAGGATGACTCCAGAGCAAGAAACGGGAGCCCAACCCGGCCTGGGAAAGGGGGTGACCCAGGCTTCTTTGAGGGACCACAGCTGAGCTCAGGACTGGAGGAAATCGTTTGTGAGGCAGGAAGGAGGTGGGGACAGGTGGTGTGTGTGTGTGTGTGTGTGCACATGCACGTGTAGCATGTGGTTGTGGGAGTGTGTGTAGGAGGGTGTATGTGTGGAAGGGTCTTGCCTAAGGAAGTCAAAAGCTGGCTGGTACAAAACTCGAGTAAAGGAGGTCAAAGAGCGGCGTACCTGGGAGGTTCAGTCGGTTAAGCGTCCGACTTTTTTTTTTATTATTGTGTATTTATTTTGAAAGAGAGACAGCAGGGGTGGGGCAGAGAGAGAGACCCAGAATCTGAAGCAGCTGAAGTCCGATGCCTGACGGAGCCACCCAGGTGCCCCAAGCACCTGATGGATTTCAGCTCAGGTCACATCTCAGTTCGTGAGCTCAAGCCTCCCATCGGGCTCCACGCTGACAGTGTGGAGTCTGCTTGAGATTCTCTCCCCCCCCACCCTGCCCAGCCCTCCTCTGCCTGTGCTCTCTCTCTCAAAATAAATTTAAAAACCTAAAAGAAAGGCAAAGAGAGATTGGCAGGCAGATCACGCAGAAGCTTGGAGGCAAAAAAAAAAAAAAAAAAGTAAAAGTAGTTTCTGTTCATTGAGAACTTTCTGTCAGATGGATGTTACTTATTTGGAATCCGAGGCCCAGAGAAGTTACCAAACCACACAGCCAGTAGGTATTTATTTCTTGCAACCCTGTTTTCAAACAGAGTTGGCCTAGCTGGTTAATGTCTGTCTGATGCTTAAATGCTAAGCGAAACCTGTGTCCTGCGGACATGTTTAATCAAACACTTGTTTGAATGAGCTTTTCTAACGCAGCATTTACGGTAAAATGAAAACCACCCTTACTGTGCTCTTAAAATACTGTACCCTTACGAAGGTGAGGAAATCTGATATATTGCAGTGAGGTTTTTGGTTAGAATTGAACCCTAAAGGGGTTTTTAATTAACCAGTATATTCCATTCCCCAGGCATATGGCTAATTGAAATTTTTCTACGTGCGAGGTTCATAATTACTACGAAATCTGAAGTGTCGGCAGAACAACTTAATCATAGGAAAATCCTATTATTTTACATTTCCTTGTGTTTTGCTACCTAAATGACACATTTATGACTCGCACCTTCAAAAAAAAGTGCTTTTTCTAAAAAAAAAAAAAAAAAGAGCCGCCCTTCCTAAACTACTCTCCCTTCTTCTGCTCCCCGAGATCCCACCCCTTACTGGCCCAGTTCAACCATCACCTGTTCTGTGGACTCTCGGATGTCCCCCCCACCCCTGCTCCAACCTACCGCCCTCCCCAGGCTGTCACTCTTCCGTGCGATTTTAGACAACACTGTTCAGAGTGTTCTTACAGCAGCCACAATGGCAAAGGCAACTCCCAGTGACCCAGAGACACGCCTAGATTCATGCATTCATTCAGCAAACATTTTTTATTATGTGAACCTGGCTCCACGCCAGACACAATGACAGAAGAATGGACAGACAGGGACGCCGTGGGGGACAGCTACCCTGTCTTGTGTCCCATCCTCGCCTCGACACGGCTGGACGAGTGGGGAAGACTCAGGTGACCGGAGGGAGGATGCGCTACCTTCTAACTTAGGGGACACAGAAAGAGGAACGAGACAAAGTAGAACACGAGAAGGTGGAAATGCCCAGCGGCCTGGGTCTGAGGACAGCCCGGGAATCACGGCCGTTCCTTAGGAGGAGGGTTTGTGTTGTTTTCTGGACAAGGTGGCGTGCGGGGCCCTAAGGCAGGCCGACAGGTGTGGTCTAAGAACGCACAGGCAGGCGCAGATCCAGGAGGTTGGGAAAAGGGAAAAGACGGGACAGAAAGCACGAGTAGCCGGAAGAGGCCGCACTGTTCAGGGACGAGGGGCGCCCTGGCCGACGGCCCTGAGGCTCGGGGTGGAGGCCTTCTCAGATGTGAGCAGTCCCAGGTGAGACGAATATTCTTCAAGCGAAGAAGGCAGGCCCCCTACCAGTCGGTCCTTAAATTCAGTGACCCCTTCCATCTTGAAGGTGGGGCCACCAGCTTCCTCCAGGTCACACTTGTATTCCCTCCAGTGCTGGGGACACCGAGGAGAGGGCTGTCCTGTGCAGCTGGCCAAGAGCCGTGGCGAGCGGGGCCAAAAGCCTCCCCCATTGTAAAGAAATATCTGACACGTCTCATTAATCCATTCGAATCTGCCCATTCCCTAACGTTTCCTGAGTGCCTGCCCAGTGTTGGGGACACAGAGACAGAAGCCCCTGCTTTCACATTCTGATGTGGGACCCAGACCCACGTGAAGCATTTACAGAGCCGTGCGGCACGTGCTGGCATACACGGCTGACAAGGACGGACGGGTCATAAACTTCAGGGCCACATTTTGCCAAGTTGAAAGCCATTTCTAGGTCCCAAGCCCCCCACCCGCCCCAACCCAAGGTTTACGTTTTTATCACTCTGTGAGTGATGGTGGATAGTCTTCTCCATGACCTCCACGAGGCCTCTGTGAATATGCCATCTGGAGATAGAAAATTCTAAGATTTCTTAGACACCCGAATAACATTATTTACACAACTCCCTTTTAAATTGACCCAAATATGCTACTAACACATAGCACTAAATGGAATGTATCGCTTCCCCCCACCCCTTTTAAACGTCTTAGCTAAACATCTTCATTGTCCCGACGACTTCTGGTTCTTATTTTCTTGATGCACGCATTGTCCTCATCCTGTTTGGAAAGAAAAAATAGAACTCTTAAGTAATTGAAGAGAACAATTTTTGTAACCAACCCCACTCTGCAAAATCCCAAAGCCTGATTAGGTGTGATGCACGCCTGGAGTTCTAGGAAATTAATTTTAAGGTTGGAAATGAGTTTTAGGAGGTAACCCGTGAACGTTGCTTTTGTCCTTTAAAATGTTTTTACTATTTGGTTTTTTAGATTTAAACAGGAAGCTCTGTAACCTGTTTTTAAGTTCAGACAGTAATAAAAAAAAGAAAGAAAACTGCCACGCAAATACACACATTTTCACTAATTAAAAAAAAATACCACTCAAGGGGCGCCTGGGTGGCTCAGCCGGTTAAGCGTCCGACTCTTGGTTTCAGCTCAGGTCATGATCTCATGGTTCGTGAATTCAAGCCCCGTGTTGGGCTCTGTGCTGACAGCGTGGAGCCTGCTTGGGATTCTCTCACTCTCTCTCTGCCCCTCTCTGCCTGCGCTCTCTCTCTCTCTCTTGAAATAAATGAATAAATAAACTTAAGAAAAAAAAAGCCACTTAAAAAAGTGAATTCAAATTTATCAACAGGACAAAATGTTTTGGGTTTTCTAACTCATCTCTGGTGTGAGGTGCACAATCTCTCCACACTCAGCGCGTGTGACTGGAGACCGCCCTCTGTGCGTGCTCCAGAAGGAGCCGAGAGGAGGCTCATCCCTCTGGACAGGGAGATAAAACGAAGGACGATCTGCCCTTTCAGAACCAAGTCGGGTGTCTGCTCCTACTTTACACTGTCCCCCAACCCAACAGCCCATCAGAAAAAGTATGTCATGTTGAGGATACTTCGGAAGCAGACCCCATCAGTGACTTTACCAAGTGATATTTATTTATTTATTAAGTGTATTTATTTTGAGAGAGAGAACACAAGCAGGGGAGGGGCAGAGAAACAGAGAGAGAGAGAGAGAGAGAGAGAGAGAGAGAGAGAGAGAATCCCAAGCAGGCTCCGCACCGTCAGTGTGGAGCCCGATTTAGGGCTCGAACCTACGAACTGTGAGATCATGACCTGAGCTGAAACCAACAGTCAGGCCGCTTAACGGACTGAGCCACCCAGGGGTCCCCCTTACCAAGTGGTCTTTAATACCTGAAGGGAGGGAAGTGTCAGGAGAACAAAAGGCAAGAATTAAAAAAGCCAAAGGCTCAGTTTGAATGCACGCGCCCTGAACCCCTTGAACGATGACTGAAGGTATCACCTTACTCCAGCGCAGATGGCCATCCGATGACCGGAGTATCGGCAAAGTGTCATCGTGGACTCCCACACCGCAGAGGACAGTAGAATGGGTGCTCTAGCAGCTAATCAGGGGCTGGGGGCAATACATTCGGTTTCTGCTGACCACATACACCCGCTCTGTCCCTCTTCCCTCACGGCTCAAAGGATGGCGGGGGCACCCAGTGACGTCCTGGGCGGGGACGTACGCGGGCACCGTCACCATCATTCCAACACGCGGCGAACAGACCCCTTCTGCCTTCGCCGCTCGCACTGAGTCAGACCAGCCGGTCAAGCAGTAAGTTCACGCACGCACATCAGAGGGGCGGCCACGGCACTGGCCTCTGGAGATCTCCAGCCGCGTGCTAAGAAATTTACACCACTCGCAAACAGGGAGCTACTGAACCCCCTCCCTACTTTTAAACTAACAACATCAAGTATTCCCCAGGAGAACACCGACTGGATTTAACCATGCACCGTGGATTTATTCAAATGACAGACGGCTCATGGGCTCCTGAACGTGATGCCACGTTAGCAAGCACGTGGTACCACTCGTCTCACGGACACTCTTGACTTTCATCCGGTCTAGCTTTCCAAAGCAAATCCCAGGAGATCCAGACAGGACCACCCTTCTGCTTCAGTAAGTGCTTGCTCTTCCTGAATGGGATCTTCATGTCAGTTTTCTATCTGAAGTGGAATCCCCTAAACACAGCTACGACGACAAAATACGTGGTTCACGCTCATGCTTCCTACACTAGTGTAACTGGGACCTGGCAGCAAGTTATATGTAATGTTTGTTTGTTTTTGAACATGGGGCAAGATCGGATTGAAACATCCTCTGCTCGTGAAAATAGGAAAACGGGCTCCTGGTGGCTCAGTCGGTTAAGCGTGCAACTCTTGATTTGGGTTCAAATCATGATCTCACGGTTCGTGAGTTCAAGTCCCGTGTGGGGCTCTGCACTGACAGCTCGAAGCCTGCTTGGGATTCTCTCTCCTTCTCCCTCAAAATAAAAGAAACAGAAAAAAGAAAAGAAAACCAGTGAGTTACGTACCTTTTTTATATTGCCAGCACATCTCTTCGCACTCCGAGTTACTCGCTGTTGGGATTCACTCTCCAAAGCATTTCCTCCAGGAGGGATCTTAACTTTTCTGGATCTCAAAGACATGACGTCTGAACGTTGCGTTACTTCTTCCTCCTGATTCTTCATGTGGCCACCCACGCCTTTCTCGCTTTGCTTCTCCTCTGCCACGTCAGGCAAGGGCACCTTCCTCGGTCTTGCAGACCGTAGACACATTCTGCTTGCACGGACTCGGCCCGCAGGTGTAGAACTCTTGGCTCCGCCTTCAGGGCTTTGTGGCTTCGTCTGTTGGGAGGTCTTCCGGGGCTTCTTGTCATTTCTGTCTGGCTTCGCTTTCTCTGCTGCTGCTTTAACAGGCTCGGGCCTTTGCTCTTCGAGCTTGGTTTTATTTGGCCGTCTCGAGCGGAGAGACATCACCTACAAAGAGCAAGACAGCCGCCACATGCCAATCATGAGTAATACAAACCTCACACTTCAACACGGAGAAGGAAGCAATCAAAGGGAATTTCCAAAAAAATCATGTGAAAACTTCACGTTTGTTTTAAGAGGCCAGCAACCACTTCATTCCAGGGTGAAATCCTCTCTACTGACAAACCATGAATTTCCAGGCTCAATTTCCATCACAACACCTGAGTGTCATATATGGCAAATTCGATTACAACAAGCATTACGTGGGCTTTCTAGAAAAATGCCCCCTTTCCAGGCAGTAAATGAATTCCTAAGCCTTTCGCAATCATTTGCTCAAGCAGGACAGGAGAGTCAGGGTTTCTGGAATGGAATGTACAAAGTACTGTCCATGCAGGAGTAACTCTCTGCCTCACAACCCTGACAGGTGGGCTCTCCTCGGGACCCGGACGGCCACGCAGATTGTTCTAACCGCATAAAGACTGACCCTGATCCCCCGCCCACCCAGCGCTCCTGCTTATGGGCTCTGGGACAACACAGGACCGAGCTCCTACCTTTCCTCGACATCTTTCACACCTCTGCAGATGACCATAACTCACTCAGTTCCTGAGAAACTCTCGTCAAAACTGGTATAAGAATTTTTACCTGTTATTTTCCCACACGAAGTCTATTCTCTCTATAAATCCCCAAAGGATTCTTTAACTTGTCTGCAGTTATTCACTGTGCTGAATGCAGACCCCTTTGGGAGAAGATATTCGCATATAGATTCAACAGTTTATACCGGATAAGAGCCTCAAATGGAGAACACCATCTCAAATGGCATACAGTGACTAAGTGACATCTGCCATCACCTGTGGTGGAGAGGCCGTCGTCCTTCCTACTTCTCGCCCCTCTGTCCTGCTTTCCCTCTTGCTGCTGGTCAGGTCCTCTGGGACTTCCATCCTTTCCGCTACAATCCTTAGCTTTCTCTTCGCGGTCAGGGGCTCAGGGGGGTCACGTCCTTCTCTGGGGGCCCCCCTTCTTTTCTTCAGGGGAGGCTTCTCTTCGGCAGTGGCCTGGGCAGGTGTCACAGAGCGCAGCCTCTTTGTTCCTGGGCCACCTCCCTCGTTTCCTCGTTTTCCCCCTCTATCGGGGACGGGGAAACGCTGCTTTCACTCAGAGATTTTACAGGGTCTCGGTGGCCTGCCAGATCTTCCACGGGCTTTCCTCGAGGGGCCCTACGGACTCTTGCTAGGGGTTCCACAGGTTTCCCTCCGTCTGGTGTTTGCTTTGGAGCTCCCTGGATGCTACCAGCATCACCCCGTTGCTTGGTGTGATCTGGCCTCGGGAAGGACTCTCTGAAACTGGTCAGGTCTTCCAGGGGTTGGGTGGGGTTCGGCGCTCTTGGCCGATTTTTCCTGCCCGTTACGTTTTCTGTGGGGCCCAGTTTCTGCTTTGCAGTTCTATTAAACAATTTAACGTCTTTATCATCACCTCCTGATTCTCTGAGTGAGTGAGTGCTTTCCTCTGGCGTTTGGGTGGGCTTCCTGAGAGCTGAGGGCTCTTCCTTAAGATCAGCTTTCTGGGGAGGGGTCTTGAGTCGCCTCCTTCTATTGGTAGGCTTGTTGCCTGGTCCTGCAAGCGGAGATTGGAAGGGCGCTTTGGTGGTTCGGTCACCAGTCACTGGGTCTGCGGTTTGGAAAAGCTCTTTGAGACCAGCCAGGTCTTCTAAGGACTGGATCTTTTTCTTGGGTGTTCTTGGCCGCCTCTTGCTTCTAGATACGTTTCTTACAGGCTCCAGTTTCGGCTTTGGGGTGTCCTTGAACAATCCGATGTCTGCATCACCACCTACAGGTTCTCCGTGTTCATGTGGGCTTTCCCCTGGCAGCTGGGTGGGCTTCCTGAGAGCTGAGGGTTCTTCCTCCAGGTCCACTTTCTGGGGAGGGGTCTTGAGCCGCCTCCTTCTATTGGTTGGCTTGTTGCCTGGTCCTGCTAGTGGAGATTGGCTGGGTGCTTTGGTGGTTTGGTCACCAGTCATTGGCTTATCTGTGTGGTTTGGTGTTTGGAAAAGCTCTTTGAGGCCAACCAGGTCTTCTAAAGACTGGATGTTCCTCCTGGGTGTTCTTGGCTGCTTTTTGCTTCCAGTTACATTTTCTGTAGGGTTCAGTTTCCGCTTTACGGTTTCCTTAAACAAGATGATGTCTTCCTCCTTACCTCCAGGTTCTCTGTGTTCGTGTGGGCTTTCTCCTGGCATCCGGGTGGGCTTCCTGAGAGCTGAGGGCTCTTCCTCCAGGTCCACTTTCTGGGGAGGGGTCTCGAGCCACCTCTTTCCACTTGCTGGCGTGTTGACTGTTTCTGCTCGTGGAGATTTACAGGAAAATTTGGTGGTTTGGTCACCAGTCCCTGGGTCTGGGGTTTGGAAAAGCTCTTTGAGACCAACCAGGTCTTCTAGGGACTCGACCTTTTTCTTGGGTGTTCTTGGCTGCCTCTTGCTTCCAGTTACATCTTCCTCAGGTTTCAGTTTCTGCTTTGGAGTTTCCTTGAACAATCTGATGTCTTCATCTTCCCCTACTGGTTCTCTGTGTGTGCGTGTGGCTTCCTCTGACCTTTGGGTGGGCTTCGTGACAGCTGAGAGCTCATTCTCTACGGTGACCTTCCCCAGAGCTACCTTGAGCCGTGTCTTCATGTGGGTTGGTATGTTGACTGTTTCTGCTAGCGGAGATTTGCAGGGCACTATTGTGGTTTTGACAACAGCTGTTGTTTTCTTGGTTTGCTCTGGGGTTTGGAAAAGCTCTTTGAGGCCAACCAGGTCTTCTAGGGACTGGACCTTTTTTTGGGGTGTTCTTGGCCGCGTCTTGCTTCCAGTTACGTTGTCTGCAGGTTTCAGTTTCTGTTCTGGAGTTTTGTTAAACAATTTAATGTCTTTATCCTCTCCTCCTGATTCTGTGTGTTCGTGTGGGCTTTCCCCTGGCATCTGGTTGGACTTCCCGAGAGCCGGGGGCTCTTCCTCCAGGCCCACTTTCTGGGGAGGGGTCTCGAGGCGCCTCTTTTTACTTGCTGGCATGTTGCCTGGTCCTGCTAGTGGAGATTGGCAGGGTGCTTTGGTGGTTTGGTCACCAGCCATTGGCTTATCTGTGTGGCTTGGTGTTTGGAAAAGCTCTTTGAGGCCAACCAGGTCTTCTAGGGACTGGACCTTTTTCTTGGGTGTTCTTGGCCGCCTCTTGCTTCCAGCTACATTTTCTGCAGGGTCCAGTTTCTGCTTTGGGGTTTCCTTGAACAATCCGATGTCTTCATCACCGCCTACTGGCTCTCTGTGTTCGTGTGGGCTTTCCCCTGGCATCTGGGTGGACTTCTGAAGAGCCGAGGCTTCTTCCTCCAGGTCCACTTTCTGCGGAGGGGTCTTGCACAGCCTCCTGCGACTTGCGGGTGTGTTGACTAGCTCTGCTAGGGGAGATTTGCAGGGCGCTTTGGTAGCTGGGTCATCAGCCATTGGTTTATCTATGTGGTTTGGGGTTTGAAAGAGCTCTCTGAGTCCAGCCAGATCTTCTAGAGAATGGGCCTTCTTCTTGGGTGTTCTTGGCCGCCTCTTGCTTCTAGTTACTGCAGGATTTGGTTTCTGCCCTGGAGTTTTGTTAAACAAGTTGATGTCTTCATCATCACCTCCAGGTTCTCTGTGTGAGTTTGTGCTTTCCCCTGGCATCTGGGTGGGTTTCCTGAGAGAAGGGGGCTTTTCCTCCAGGCCCACTTTCTGTGGAGGGGTCTCGAGCCACCTCTTTTGACTCGCTGGCGTGTTGCCTGGTCCTGCTAGCAGAGATTTGCAGGGTGCTTTGGTAGTTTGGTCACCAGTCATTGGTTTATCTGTGTGGTCTGGTGTTTGGAAGAGCCCTCTAAGTGCATCCAGGTCTTCTAGAGAATGGGCCTTTTTCCTGGGTGTTCTTGGCCGCCTCTTGCTTCCAGCTACATTTTCTGCAGGGTCCAGTTCCTGCTTTGGGGTTTCCTTGAACAATTTGATGTCTTCATCACCACCTACTGGCTCTCTGTGTTCGTGTGGGCTTCCTCCTGACATCTGGGTGGACTTCCTGAGAGCAGAGGGCTCTTCCTCCAGGTCCACTTTCTGAGGGGTCTTGAGCCGCCTATTTCTACTTGCTGGCGTGTTGACTGGTTCTGCTCGTGGAGATTTGCAGGGAACTCTGGTGGTTTGGTCAACAGTCACAGGGTCTGGAGTGTGCTCTGGGGTTTGGAAAAGCTCTTTGAGGCCAACCAGGTCTTCTAGGGACTGGACCTTTTTCTTGGGTGCTCTTGACCGCCTCTTGCTTCCAGCTACATTTTCTGCAGGGTCCAGTTTCTGCTTTGGGGTTTCCTTGAACAATCCGATGTCTTCATCACCGCCTACTGGCTCTCTGTGTTCGTGTGGGCTTTCCCCTGGCATCTGGGTGGACTTCTGAAGAGCCGAAGCTTCTTCCTCCAGGTCCACTTTCTGCGGAGGGGTCTTGCACAGCCTCCTGCGACTTGCGGGTGTGTTGACTAGCTCTGCTAGGGGAGATTTGCAGGGCGCTTTGGTAGCTGGGTCATCAGCCATTGGTTTATCTGTGTGGTTTGGGGTCTGAAAGAGCTCTCTGAGTCCAGCCAGGTCTTCTAGAGAATGGGCCTTCTTCTTGGGTGTTCTTGGCCGCCTCTTGCTTCTAGTTACTGCAGGATTTGGTTTCTGCCCTGGAGTTTTGTTAAACAAGTTGATGTCTTCATCATCACCTCCAGGTTCTCTGTGTGAGTTTGTGCTTTCCCCTGGCGTCTGGGTGGGCTTCCTGAGAGCAGAGGGCTCTTCCTCCAGGCCCACTTTCTGGGGAGGGGTCTCGAGCCGCCTCTTTTGACTCGCTGGCGTGTTGCCTGGTCCTGGTAGCGGAGATTTGCAGGGTGCTTTGGTGGTTTGGTGACCAGTCATTGGTTTATCTGTGTGGCTTGGGGTTTGAAAGAGCTCTCTGAGTCCAGCCAGGTCTTCTAGAGAATGATTCTTTTTCTTGGGTGTTCTTGGCCGCCTCTTGCTTCCAGGTAGTTTTTCCGCAGGGCTCAGCTTCTGCTCTGGAGTTCTATTAAACAATCCGCTGTTTTTATCACCACCTGCAGGTTCTCTGTGTGAGTGTGTGCTTCCTCCTGGCATCTGGATGGGCTTCCCGAGAGCCAGGGGCTCTTCCTCCAGGTCCACTTTCTGGGGAGGGGTCTCAAGCTGTACGCTCATTGCGGCTGGCGTGCCAGCTAGTTCCAACTTTGAAGATTTCTGGAGCTTTTCTGCGGTTTTATTCTCAGCCTCCTTTGGTTCCTGCACACGAATGGGCGTGCGGAGGAGACCTTGGATGCCTCCCAGGTCTTCCTTGGGTTCTGTGTCTTGCCATGTCTTGAGGGGGGTCAGGTCTGCAGCTGGTTCCTGGCTTTGCTCCGAATATCTTCTCGATCTCCTCACTGCGACCACCTCTTCAGAATTTTCCTTTGGCTCGGTATCGTTCTCACTCGCTTCAAAATAGCTCTCCTGTTCCTTCGCTGCTCCCTCCAGTTTCTGTTCTCGTTGCGGGGTCTTCCTCAGAAGTCGTCCCGGAACATTCTCCACAGTGTCCATCTTGGCTTCTTCGTCCTTGTGCCCTGCTCCTGGCATCTGTATACTTCTGGGCCCCACGGACCTTCGAAGCCTGTTGGCGCTTGACGTGGCCTTCGGAGCCCCCGATCCCGGAGTTTTCTCAATGTTCACATTTACTCTGACACTCTGACGTCTGAGGACAGGGCTCGCGAGGCTTTTATCAGACGGCTCTTGCGGTCCATTCTGAGTCACGGGGAATACATTCTCTCCTACAGGAAATAAAAACACGCGTGAGAAATATACTCTGTTCAGTATGTTGTGCCAATCTGGTATGTTTTCCTTATGAGATATCGTGTAAAAGCCAATAGTTCAGCCTCCTGTCCACCTGGGCTAAGCATATGAGGCTACTTACGTGGCCATAAATCTGTCTTGCACGTGAGCCACACGCACCTAAGAATATCGTTACCTGGTGATATACAGCGGGTTCACACTCAGGAGGTGATTAGGCTCCACAGAGATCAGATAAAAGAAAACAAATTCCTTAAGAAGGGGATCCCGAAGGTTACCGCACTGTGTCTCAGTCACCTGAATGCAGACATTCTTTCCTTCAAACATGAGAAGCAAACAGCCATTTCTCCTGCGGAACCACTAATACAATAACATGGCTTATCGTCAGGACGTGTGGGGTCATAACTGCACAGGAAACATCTACTTTTCAGCACAGGATGCACTGTTCATATAGTACAGCTGTTCCCTTCATGCCAGGCCCTGGGTAACCAGTACTCAGTACAAGAGCAAGACAGACTCATTTCTCCCATCTTGGGCTCACACTGGGGCACAGGCCTTCTAGAAGAGTCACGGCACTAAATTGTACACATTCTCTTTCTTTTGGGTTATTTATAGCAATTTTGAGTTGGAATAATTTGTGTAACTACGATGAGAGATCACTCTACTTCTCTGCTGGTCAACCCCTTTAAATAAAGAAAGCAGAAATGTGCACAGGCAGTTTACAATTATTAAAGGAGTACTCTTTTTTACGCAACTCGCTGAATGCCAATGTTAGTTCAACTGCGAATAGGAAGTTCCCCTAAAAACAACAGAACAGAGAGGCTGGAAATGGTACTTTTTCAGGAGTATCCGTCATAGACAAATAATAGTGTATCTCTTATAAAAAAAAAAAAATACCACCTACAATTCCTACTGAAAATATTAAAGTGCTAGGAAAAAACAAAAGTAAACCAACCAAAAGTTTCTGACGTGCATAGCAGAGGTTTTTCTCCCGAGTCAGGTACTTGAAACTCTTTTCTGACAGCGTCCTCTGAATCTGAGAAAGCGCTGGGACGCAGGCTCATCGTTTGTGGCTTCACTTTCGCTGCTGGAGTCTGGAACATTTCAGTTAACCCTGGTATACGAAAATATGGGAAAAGCAATGAACAAACACATCGCTCGTACATGCCAGCAACCATGCCAGTCTGCACAGACCCCAGAGGAAGTGGCAGAGAAGGAACAGCGAATCACTCCCCAGAGTTCATTGGAGACAGTCATGTATTAATGATGAACTCATTTTCGGGCGCCTGGGTGGCTGAGTTGATTAAGCGCCTGACTGCCGCGCAAGTTGTGATCTCGCGGTTCGTGAGTTCTGAGTTCGAGCCCCGCACTGGGGTCTCTACCGTCCACGCAGAACCTGCTTCAGATCCTCTGCCCCCGTTTCTTTCTGCCCCTCCCCTGCTCGCACGCTCTCTCTCGGTCAAACATAAATAAAGATTTTTTTAAAAATAACAAACTCATTTTTGAAGAAGCGCAATGAGAAGTTGCGATGGCATCTCGTCTTCTTTGCTTTTCCTCTTGGTGAGAAAATCACATACAGGAAGGGGACATGTCAGTCTTGCAACGTTGCCCCAATTCTGACCACTAGCCGGGAGACAGAGGCCACCCCGGGCACCCCCAGCCAGACATCCAGAAACCCGGTGCGCTCATGCTGCCTTGAAAAGCCCTCGCTGAGGCAGACCGGGGCTTATGTCCAAATAAAACCTTCCCAATTAAAAAAAAAAAGACTGCCCATCGATAGTACTGTCAAATGGCAACGTCACCATGTTTTCCTTTTAACGCCAAAAAGTAGTATTAACATCATCTCAGAAGAAAAGCACGATACAGTTCTTTGAAGAGAAGATTGATCTTTCCGGAACACTCACGTTATCCCGCTTTCGTCTTACTCTCATCCTGCCAGCAATGGATCAAAACGCTCTCTCTGTCTGGCATCTGATTGCAAACTGTCTTTGAGAAGACTGTTCCGGAGGCCCTCGAACCAGCCATTTCACTTAAAAGTCTCCTCCTCCTGCCGCTACTCAGGCCCCCCTTAAGTAGCCAGGATCCAGGCTTCAGTACAGACTGCTGTTTTCTCATGAAACTTACTCACACCAAGGGGTGGGAATTGTTGCACTCTCTAGGAAGGGGTCTGGAAGGGAGGTTGGGAAAATCCACTGTCTGAGTACTGAGCATTTAAATTTCTACTAATTTTATCTTAAAAATATTTTTGAAGATTGGTGTTTTTTCTTTAATTTTTTTTATGTTTATTTATTTTTGAAAGACAGAGAGAGACAGAGCACAAGCAGGGGTGGGGCGGAGAGAGAGGGGGACACAGAATCCGAAGCGGGCTCCAGGCTCTGAGCTGTCAGCACCAGAGACCGACGTGGGGCTCGAATTCACGAACTGCGAGATCGTGACCTGAGCTGAAGTCAGACACTCAACCGACTGAGCCACCCAGGAGCCCCTGAGGATTGGTTTTTAATGCTTTGTAACATAAGGACATTAGAACCCTCACACATGAACACAATTTACATAATGTACACATATGTACCTATGACTGCATATTGGGTGGTACATACTCGAAACTTTTTTCTCATTGAGTTTGCTATCAAAATGGGCTACAATTTTTCTGCGTTTTTACGGGTATGTTTACGGGTATGTTTTTTTTAAAAGCTAAATGTATTTTTTTTAATGTTTATATGTTTTTGAGAGACAGAGCACAAGCAGGGGAAGTGCAGAGAGAGGAAGACACAGAATCCGAAGCAGGCTCCAGGCTCTGAGCTGTTAGCACAAAGCTTGACGTGGGCCTCAAACTCATGAACCGTGAGATCATGACCCGAGCCAAAGTCAGACGCTTAACTGACAGCCCCCCAGGCGCCCCAAAAAACTATGTGTAGTGATCCTATTGTGACAGTACTCAGAGGGGACTTTATTTGGGTTATACAGAGGAGTAGAACTATTCCATCTTAAAATACACCAGAAAATAGGGGTGCCTGGGTGGCTCAGTCGGTTGAGCGTCCGATCTCACTTCAGCTCAGGTCATGATCTCGCAGCTCGTGAGTTCAAGCCCCACATTGGGCTCTGTGTTGACAGCTCGGAGCCTGGAGTCTGCTTCGGATTCTGTGTCTCCTTCTCTCTCTACCCCAACCCACTCGCATTCTGTCTCTGTCTCTCTCAAAAACAAATAAACATTCAAACAAAAACATTTAAAAAAATACGCCAGGAAAAGAAAAAAAAAGACCCCATCTAATGGGAGGTGGAATCAAGTCTCCCCTCCCTCCAAAAGTGTTGAAGGCAGAAAGCACCGGTCAAACCATGGAGAGTGAAATCCCAGCCCTGGGTTCCTGTCTCGGTGCTAATCTAGGACAACCATAAGGAAGTCACAGCCCACCGTTACTGAGAATGGAAACACTGCTTCAACTGTTCATGCTTAAGGGAAGGCCTCTTCACAGGCTTTCATTTCTAGAAACAGTTAAGTGTCATGGAAAGGAAGGAACCTCTTGAAACAGTAAAATATTGTTCAACTTTGGGGCAGTCGATTAGAATCAACGCAGGGGCGGGGCGATTCTAAGAGCGAGCCTGCTCTCTTCACCATGAAGCGGACTCCAGTACTCTACATGGATGCTGCCATCCGAGGCAAAGCTGTGCATTTACCACTCATACCTGCCTCGTGCGGGACTCATGACCCCCGATACGGTCGAGGTCCGGCTCTCGTCCAACCCAGCAAGTTCTTCCTTGAACCACCAGAACCCCAGGAGCTGACTAGATCGTTGATCCTCCCGTCTGCTCCCCACCATACACATCTACGGCATCCGTCCACGTTCTCACGTGTAGGGGGATCGAAGGGCTACGGTTTCTAAGCCTCAAGGTTGTGCTTTTACCTGACAGATCTT
Source organism: Lynx canadensis (assembly GCF_007474595.2). Lineage (NCBI taxonomy): Eukaryota > Metazoa > Chordata > Mammalia > Carnivora > Felidae > Lynx > Lynx canadensis. Next base: position 4,535,263 of record NC_044313.2, on the reverse strand, counting down.
CATTGAAGTCCACCTTCTTGTTGATGACAAAGTTGTTGAGCATTCTGTAGGGCCGGGCAGGCACATTTACTTTTTCAAGGTGAGCTTTCCCTATTATTATGGTACAAGGAGAGTTGGCATGGCCTGTACTAAACTCACTGTGAACGCCACTAACAGGCTTCTGGAAAAAAAAAAATGTAACAAGATGAAGAAAACGTCAGCGCGTACCTCCCCACCCAACGCGACCTTACCTCACAGCACGTGGCCAAGGAGCTGTTCATACCTTCGGAGTGTTCGCTTTTCTTGGCCTTTTGCTCAGCTGTCGCTGGGGGCCGTGTTTGACCGCTTTAGCCTGGGTCTGTTTGGCCCCGAGTTTCACTACGTCCGCCCACGACTTCGCCACTGTCAGAAGGAAAACGTGTTGAAAGGTTTCCGAAGCCCCGTGAGCGAGAAAACAGACCTTAAGACATCCACGAACACGACACTAACCGACTAAATTGGCTTCAGAAGCTCCGCTCCTTCTTTTGGAGTAAATCCTCTGCAAGATGTCATGCTGGCTCCGGTCGATGGAGGTTCTCTTTGAAAGCAAGCCACCGCTCTTCCTGCCTCCCCTCTTAGGAACATCCGTGTGATGAGATTTGCTGCCGCCGGAGACCGAGGACGCCTTGGGTGACCTGCGACGTGGGTCACGGGCACCTGGAGAAGTCCTGGTCGGATCACGAGCTGGAGATCCCGCGAACTGCGGTTGTGTGGTCACTTCCAAATGGAGTCCGGAAGAATCTTCTTTTCCCGATGGTTGAGGACGGTCCTGACGAGATTTAAATGTTCATAAGATACCTTACCGCCAACACAGAGTCTCTGTAGTGGATGTGCAAACCCTGCCCAGTTAAAGAATTTTGGCTGTTTCAATCTGGAAGCACCAAAATGTTTCAAGCGCTGTCTGTCAAGTGGAAGGCAGAGATGGGAGTCTGTGCCCCTCATTTAAGAGAAAAAGGAAGGAGGGGGGGTGGGGGGGGGACAGCAAACCAGTCAAGTGAGGAGTGAGCATGCTCCGATCTGAATTGGAAAAGACACCACCTGTGGGCGTCTAATCCCCTTTGGTCTACGTGGAAGGAGGGCCGCTCATTTCTGGGAGCCAATAGAAAATGTAAAGGGAGCCACACATACCTTATCCTCCTTTTGGTAGGAAAAGAAATGAAAGATTGCCCAGGCCCTCTGAGGGGGGTGAGCTGGGCGGCCATACCTTCCAGAGACCTAAACTCAGGAGGACAACACAGCCTAGCGTAGGTGATTACAAAGTTCTAAATAGCTGATGGTGGGAATCATGGGCGTGTTGCCACTCAAGGGTTTCCTTTTCACCTTATAATTCTAAAAGAAAACAAACAAACAAACAAACCACCTTACGGTTTGTGTCATGATGTCTTCAGATTCTTTCTAATCGGTAGTTTGTTTGTTTGTTTGTTTTTTAATGGTTATCTATTTATTTTTGAGGGAGAGACACGTCGTGAGCACGTGAGCAGGGGAGGGACAGGGAGAGGGAGACACAGAATCCGAAGCAGGCTCCAGGCTCTGAGCTGTCAGCACAGAGCCCAACGTGGGGCTCCAACTCATGAAGCATGAGATCATGATCTGAGCCGAAGTCGGATGCTCAACCCACTGAGCCACCCAGGCGCCCCTCTGGTTGGTAGTTTTTACCGAACCCGCCCCCTCCCCCAGCCCGAGTGGTCTTCTGGAAGCAAGGCTGGCAGGAGGCCTCCGCCCGAAGAGGCCTTCACAGGCCTCCGCTGTGCTCAGCCACGTGAGAATCGGGGTTCCAAGCCCAGGGGTCCATTTTCCACCCCTCAGTGAGTGAGCCGTCCTTTACAATTTTTTGTCTTTACTACATTTTTAGAAAGAAAAAGGTCTCCGTTGCCATTGTGCTGGCGTGGGGCGTTTGGAAAGGATGTGTCCTAGGCGGGAGTGAGAATACTGACCGTTGACCCTACCTTGATGATTTTCTTCAGGACAGGTGGAGTGTGGCTTACAAGTGACCTTCTGGGTGTTTCTCCTCTCTTGAGAGGTGTATTAGGAGGTAAGTTTTCATCAAATAACTCCGGCTTCAGACGACCACCAAAGGAGACCCGCCTTCTTTTCAGGGGTGTTCCCTCAGTCTTATCTGAAATAACGAATACAAACGTGGAGAAGGAATGGAAGATGTACGGACACCTAAGACGTGTTTCAAGTTGCCGTTAAAGACAAACCAATGGAAAAGCCCCCTTGAAAACTAACACCACAGCGTCTCATCCTTTTGTAACGCTCACGGAGCTGGAGCTCAGGAAAAGACCCAGGGACAAACTCACAAAGTGTCACGTCCCAACCGGACAGTACAAAGATCTCCTAGGAAAGGTTGAAAATGCCCACGTGGACAGAGCTTGATAAAGGGATTGGTGTGGATGGGGCGGCTTTCACTTTGGAGCAGGGGAATGACAGACACGGATGCTTCCGCGGTGACCGGATAGGGCTTTTTCCAAAGACACCTATGAACTCGGGCCTCGCCCAGGCCTACCTAGTGAGAAGTCGTGAACTTGAAAACTTCTCCAGGTGATTCGAATAGGCGATTCACGAGTCCCAACCCCACCGCACATCCCCATGAACCGGCACTCAACAAGAATCCCTTGTCTGAGTGATGCCCCCTTTCTGAGACTCATAAGGACACAGTGATGGATGCGTGCTGGTCTAATTGCAGAGAGGGGTGCACCTCGCATGAGGGACCGTCTGCAAAACAGAGCCCGGACGGTAAGCCTGCTACTTCAGAACACCCACAGGACCACCACCCCCCCTCCGAAAAGTATGGGAGAAAACCCAGGAGCTACTGAGCCCGCTCGGGGGTCACAGCCCTGCCGCTCGCTGGGTGACAGGAGGCCGTCAGTTTCCCGTTTTACAAAAGGGAAGCTAACAGGGATACCCGTCCCGGGGGCCCACCTGCTACCTGCGTAGAGGATCGAAAGTGCCCATGTCTTTAAAACACCTACAACAGCTCCTGATACAGAAACCCATGGGGACAGTCCAGTGGTTTATAAGACAGCAGCAGCAGCAACAACAACAACAAACTACTATTAGGAGACACGGAAAACAGAGTATAAGTACCTGAGAGACACCCTCCCTGTATTTAAACGTTCCCAAGGGGCTTCCCTGGACTTAGTTTACAGGAGCAAACTCACAGGATACGAGTGCTTATGGTTCAGAACTCAAACGTTTCTGGAAAGCCATTATGCTTATTACTAGGCTTATTCTCCTTTCTATCTTCTTGTGGGTGGAACGGGAGAATCCAACACGTTTTTGGACCCCTGTAGGTCCCCGGCTGTGTTCGTCCCTGCCTGACAACCCGCCCTCCCTCCGGAGCCCCGGATTACAATCGTGCGCGTCTTCAGGACGAGTCTATGAGAGCAGACGGTGCATCTGGCTTTGTGCACATAGGCTCCCTGCCACGGTGAAATCACCACCGACGGAAGGGAGGTCTCATCGGTTCCTTTCTAGATACAAGGTATGAGCTATGGGGGGGGGGGGGGTGATAAACGCACAGTTAAGTAAACTTACTGATGGAGTCCCCAAAGTTGCTTGTATCAACTGAACTACGACCAGGTAACCCAGAGTGCATGCGCCCCACGGCGGCGCCCGCTTTCTCAGGCTGGTGGACGGAACTGTTTGGAATCTTCCTTTCAACTTGAACGGGCAACGGAGCTAAAATCGCGTGATTCTGAGTTTCTGATTCTGGCGTAAGAATGTCCACACTGGTAGGAATACTCCTCCTCCTTTTGGAAAAGAGGTTTTCTGGTGTATCTCCAAAATTATCAGCGTTTTCGACTTTAGCGGGTGTTTGGTTTCTGGCTAAGGACTTCCTAGGAGTAAACGTCTTGTTATCTGTCCTGAAGCCTTCCTTTTGATCCAAATTCACAGACGCGCTTCCGCCGGTGACCGTCATGTCTTCACGCTGACGTTTCCGCGAGGCCTGCGGGGAACGTTGTGCCAGGGTCTTGGTTGCTGTCATCTCCTCAGGAGGGACGATGGGACCCCTGGTCTCCTTGGGAGTCTCCCCAGCCTCCTCACCTTGTCTCCTGTCCTCGGTCTGGCTAATACCTTGTTCTCCCAAAGCAGGATCTGCCTTCATTTGGGTGCTCCGACCTGACCTAGGTCTGGATTTAAGTGACCCTGGGACTTGTGTCCCGCCTTGTAAATCACCAGAACGTTCCTTCTCTGGTGGGCGATGACTCCGCGTTCCTGATTTTTTACCGCTCTGTAGCACATCTCCTTTTTCTGATTTCACATCAAGCTCTTCCTTCATTGACTCGTAAAGCTTCTTAAAGGGAGATTCATTGTTTGCACCATTCTCCAGACCCAGCGTAGAGGGTAAAGGCTTCAGGTCTCCTTTACAGCTCGCTAACGTTATGCTGAAATCTTCCTTAGAATCCCTGCCTGTAGGATCTGTGGTATTTCTGGAGTTACCTCCAGCAAGTTCCAAGGGACGGACGACATTAGGCGTTCTGCTTGCAACCCGGTCCTCACAGCCACCAGAGACCGTGCCCGCTGCTTGGACATTCTTCAGAGGCCTTCCTGAAACACTGTCTTCAGAGGCTCTTGAACGGACATCGGAATCTTGAAGCTTCCCGTCTGGGCGATGAGTTATGAGATAAGAAACAGAAAGTTCAATCTTTCCTCAGTGATGAACACCTAAAGTATTCGAATTTTAAAAGCGTTTCAAATTGTCTTCTAATCTAGCTTTTCACTTAGCCTGCAAATTATTTAATGCCCAAAACGTGTAACAGAAGTATTCTGATGCTGGCGTTACGAGCCAAACAAATAGGTCACGTCAGCCTCCTATAACCCATGTGAGGCATGGAATGCTGTTAATCTACTCAGTTAAACCGGTAACCGAACGAGACCGCTTATACCTGGAGGCTCCAGTGAGCACGGTGCCCTCTAAGTCACTTGAGGAAAAAGTGAACTCAGATGTCTGCCTGTGTGCCATGGGAAGTAACACAACCTCCTAACTTTTGTGAAGCTGAATGCAGAACGCAGGCGTTCTTGCTGTCCCTTCCTCGCCGTAACGCTACGTGGAGAGCTGACCTTGAAGGATCCCAGGAGAAAACCACAAAACTACTAACCAGGGTCGGAAGAGAGGCTAGATCTTGAGACTCGATGCAGAGATTCCTGTGAATTGGCAAAATAAAAAACAGTGATGTAGGTGTCTTTTCAAACATGGGCAGTCATATTTATTAAAATATTCTTGCTAGGGAGGCTCTTCCCTACCAAACTGTCCTTATATGAATTTTAGAGACTTTCACCCAAGACGCTCAGGGGCAAGTGCTCGTAATACAAGTATTTCTTAGCTGATTTTAAAAATATATAATGATAGTATAAGAAACAAACTTGAAGCTCAGCATTGTTTAAACTGGACGTCAGTTGAAGCGCCCGGGGGGCTCAGTCGGTGGAGCGTCCGACTTTGGCTTGGGTCATAATCTCCAGGTTTGTGAGTTCGAGGTCCGCGTCGGGCTCTGTGCTGACAGCTCAGAGCCTGGAGCGTGCTTCAGATTCTGAGCCTCCCTCTCTCTCTCTCTGCCCCTCCCTTGTTCACACTCTCTCTATCTCTAAAAAATAATCATTAAAAAAACATTAAAAAAGATAAATAAACTGAACCTCAGTTGAGTTTTGGGAAGTTCCTCAAACTTCTCTCTCATCCCCCCACGAGAGAGCCAAAGCTGCAATTAGACATTATCTGCATGCAGCGTCTGTGAACCTACCAAGGGCACGGAATTATTGACTTAGTACTCAGCTTTGTCAGAAATAGGGTACAGGACCTGCTGGGGCCCCACTGGGCACGTGTGCTTTGGCTGGCAGGTACACCCGAGAGCCGGGATGGTGAGGCCAAGGTGAAACCAGCACACCACAGGTGCTCACCCTCAGAGCACGACAATCAGATCCGGGCTCCTCCCTCCCCCGTCCCCCCAACTGCTGCCCTCACAATCTGTCAGAAAAAATTTTAAGGGGCAAGGAACAACCAAAGAATAACAATTATGCAAGATACAAAAGTTCAGTGTTGCTTCAAAGGAGGAAAAGTATCTCATCTGAGTTACTACAGAGGGAAAAAAAAAAATCACAAAATATATCCAAGGGCAAATACTTTAACTTTTTCCTTCAATCTGTTTCAGATTTCTTGGTATCTAACCCGCTGCTTCTCAAATTTGCCAAGTGAGGGATCCGTTTCTAATTTCCCATCTGAAGTTGGCCAACAGTCTTATGACCAAACAGGAAAAATAAATTAAAACTTAAAAATTATGTACAAAATACAAGCCCATTTTTGTACCATTATATTCCATAGCACAAAATCACTGCCCAACTGCTATCACATGTTCTCAGTATTTGGTTTCAGTACTGGCTTTAGCACAATCCCAACAATGAACAGTTCATAGACCTCTGAGACCTCTTATCAATGTTTTAAAAAGTTTATTTATTTATTTGAGAAAGACAGAGAGAGAGTAGGAGAGGGGCAGAGATAGGAGGAGAGAGAGAATCCCAAGCAGGCTCCACGCTGTCAGCGCAGAGCCCGATGGGGGCTCGAATCCACAAGCTGTGAGATCATGACCTGAGCCAAAATCCGAGACCACTTGTCTAACCCAAAGTTCAGCGTTTTGGTTGGTTCCCTCACACCCACCAACCAAGTAGGTGGAAAACCTCAAAAGCTAGTTTTCCCCCAAAGCTGATGAGTGGCAAGGTCAACATTAAGGTCACTGCTCTAGGGGGGAAGCAGCACCTCGATCTTCGGTAGAGTGGCTTCCTGCTCATTTTGGGCACGGGTACTGACTTGTAAGCCAGAGAATTGCAACCCGCTCACAGGAGGCCAGCTTGGGTAGCTTCATAAAGAAGAGAAGTTCTGGGGCGCCTGGGTGGCGCAGTCGGTTAAGCGTCCGACTTCAGCCAGGTCACGATCTCGCGGTCCGTGAGTTCGCGCCCCGCGTCGGGCTCTGGGCTGATGGGTCGGAGCCTGGAGCCTGTTTCCGATTCTGTGTCTCCCTCTCTCTCTGCCCCTCCCCCGTTCATGCTCTGTCTCTCTCTGTCCCAAAAATAAATAAACGTTGAAAAAAAAAAAAAATTTAAAAAAAAAAAAAGAAGAGAAGTTCACAGGACACGTCCTACTAAAGCTCCAAGGATGGAGATAAGCCAAGCGTTCTGATACGCCAATACATCTGTCACGTGACACCGTGCAGGACCCCTTTGGTACCCAGAGCTCCGATGTGATGATTTCAGGTACATAAAGATGGAGAAGAGCAGTGACCGGGAGACAACAAGAGCCGCTAGATAATGTCATCCCCAGATTTTAATTCCTTGCAATGGGCTGTCCTAACCAAAGGTCTGCAAGATCAGATCGTGAGATGCTAAAGGGGCCTTTTGGGCCAAAATGTTAGACTGACCTAGTCCATTCTTTGTGAATAAAAGAAGTACAGTTTTCAATTATTTCAATTTATGGGGTGTCTCGAGGGCTCAGTCGATTAAGCCTCCGACTTCGGCTCAGGTCATGATCCTGCAGTTCGTGAGTTCGAGCCCCACGTTGGGCTCTGGGCTGACAGCTTGGAGCCTGGAGCTTGCTTCGGATTCTGTGTCTCCCTCTCTCTCTCTCTCCTTCTCCCCTGCTCATACTCTCTGTCTCTCAAAAATAAATAAATGTTAAAAAAAATGAAATTATTTCGATTTATGGGGCTCCTGGGTCTGTCAGTTGGTTGAGTGTCTGACTCTTGATTTTGGTTCAGGTCATAATCCCAGGACCGTGGGATCCCAGCCCCGTGTGGGGCTAACACAGAGCATGGAGGCTGCTTTAGATTCTCTATCCCTCCCTCTGCCTGTCTCCCCTGCTCGCACACTCTCTCTCAATAAATAAATATAAACAAACAAACAAACTCAAGTTTGTCTAAGTTCATCATATTTAAGATCTCAGTCACACCTTCCTTACAACTGGCCAGTCATCCTCACTTGTGAGACACCATTCATCAACGTGCACATTAATGATTTCATAGTATCGTGCACAGGAATCAGAACTCAAAGTTGGAGGCCACCCCTCGCTCATCACCTGTTTGCGTCTTTGTCCTGGGAATTCAGTTGACTTCCTTCTGTCCTCGTGACTTTCATTTTCGTACCTGAAGTGCACAGGACAGACACATATTCAGATTCAAGATCTGTAACTGACGGTAAAACTTCCTTATCTGATTAATGTCCAAGGAGCGAGGAACAAACGTCAGGTTTGTTTTATTCATGGAAATAAACGTAGTTAGGAAAGATCTTAGGTCGCCTCAAATTTCTTTTGGAACGCTAACGTCATAGGTTGGGACCCAGGTTGATTTCTGAACACGGACGACCCCGTGTGAGTACCTCCTATGTGAAAACCTACTGCATAGGATGGCCGATCGGATTTCCACTGGTTTGTATCCCTGGAAATCATCTGAGGACTTGGAAGGTCACCCAGGAAGCCCTGCGGCACCTGAGGCCTGAGTCACTTTGTGATGTTATTTACGGCAGGGTCACCACAGAGCCACCCTAGAACTTAGGGTCGCTGTGATCTCCTCAGTTTCCTGCTTACTGTATCTGTACCCGGGCAAAGACTGGCACATTTCTTAATATGTAGAGAGATTTAGCAACATACAAAGTCGTTCTATCAGACCTCAAGCATCCATTCACAGAACAACTTTTTATGGGCATACTGAACTTGGCCTCCAGGGGGCGGTCTGATCTGAAACAGCTGGGTGTCTGGAATTGCTTCTCATGGTAGTCGAGTTCTTGGTCAAGTGCCCCTTCCTAAGACCTTTTCCCCATTCTTTGTTGGAGGGATTTAATCATCCCAGTTAATCTCAGTCTGAACAGCACCTCATTTTGGGGAAGATGTTCTGGTCTCCACTCCACATCAAATACTTCCAAGCTAGAAGTCCGTTCGATAAATGCGCCCTTTAAACATGGAGGCAAATTCAGAAAAAGCACGGGAAAGAAACAGCCAATGGAACAAACAGAAGATTATCTATTTGATACAAACGAAGGCAGGAAGGAAGGCAGCGTTCCCTTTGGCAGCGTGGATGAAAACCATGACCCCACCACGTGCTGCTTACAGGAGTCACGATGTATATCCCAAGGCACCCACAGAACGAACACAGAAGGATGAGCCATGCCAGCAGCAACCAGAAAAGAGGGGTCGCGCTAACATCAGACAAAATAGATTCTAAGATAAAAATTGTTCACAGAGACCAAGCATATTTTATAATGATAAAAAGATCAACCTATCAAGGAGATAAACCAATTATTAAAAAAAAAAGTGTACCCAACAGCTGGTTCCAGGAGACCATCTAAACCTGAAGGATTATGCAAAGCTGAAAGCAATGTACCAGAGAAAAATGATAAAATGCAGTCACTGATAAAAAGCATCAGTGAAGGTACAGGATCTCTCAGAAAGATAAATGGCAGGGCTTCACCCACCAGGAGATAATTCTAAATTTAAACACACACACAGGAGAGCCTCAAAACACAGAGAGCAAAAACAGAAGAGCAAAAAAAAAAACAAAAAAAAAAAAAAAAAAAAAAAAAAACAAAAATACAACAACAACAACAAAGAAAAAAAAATCCTCAATGTGTGATTTCAACTAACCTACCTGATAAGAATCAAGGGGGTGAATTACTATGATTCTACAGCCAGGAATTTGAGTCTAATGGATGCGAGTGGACAGAACACCGCACCCGAGCTGTACAACGCTCTCTAGGGCACCCCTGCCGTCTCTTTACATGGCTGTCCCTCTGAACACCTGCTTCCTCTTCAGTGTCCTAATCTCCTCTTCTTACAAGGACACCAGTCAGATTGAATTAGGACCCACCCTAAGGGCCTCGTTTTAACCTAATCACCTCTTTAAAGACCCTATCTCCGAATACGGTCATATTCTGGGTTGCTGGGGGTTAAGGCTCCAACATATGAATTTTGGAGGGACACAATTCAGCCCGTAACAGATGGAAATCACAAAGGCGCTCGCTTGGTGATAAGCCCATCTGGGCATCTTATCTTGTATCTTTCTCTAAGAGCGTCTTTTACTTTCAAATGAAAGAGAAACTGAAAACTGCGGCTTCACAACACTTGCAGCAAAATAAAACCCCTTGGGGATCTGGTCGCTCCTCTTTGGCCCAGTTAACTGCATTTGGATCCTCGAAGGGGATCACCCAAGTCCCCTGCGTCATCCCTTCTAGACTCTTGTGACTTTAGATGGAGAACCAGTGGTGAGCATGGCAGCCTCAGATGCTCTGACACTCACCAGCATTACAGAAAGATCACAGAAGTCTACAAGGCTAGTTCTGGTGCATCAGAAGTTCCATTTACGTGAGTCTGATTTGTTTGGACTTCTCACCTACCTGAAGGAACGGTCAACAACAGTGATCACATCTCCATGCTTTAGTTGTACAGGTCCATCAATGGTAGATCCATTGACTTGTGTTGGATTCGTGGAACTGAAATTAAACAGCATTGCCTACAAGGTAGAAAAAAAAGGGGGGGGGGGGGAATAGGTAACTGACAAATGGGTAAGAAGTGAAATGAAAAGTTAAAAAAAAAACAACAAAAAAACAGACTTTAAACACCCACTTACCTCCTGCCCATTGATTTCAATTTTGCAATGTTGTTTTGAGACTACAGGGAGCTGGATGCGAATGTCACATTCAATACCCCTTAATTGAAAAAAAATAAATAAATAAGATTTTTAAGCTCCTGCATTTTTTAAAAAAAAAATTACATTAACGTTTCAAAGTAAAACACCATTTGACCATATGTTTGATCCTTAAATGCAACAACAGAAAGGAATAAAAACTTGGGCTAGGTCCCTGAACTGTGCATTTTGCAAACAATTTGGACAAGTGGTATATAACCCACTATACTAAACCTTTAAAACTTCAAGTACTTAGAAATAATTATAAGGGAAAACAGTAGAATACAAAACTGGAATGCCTTTTACTGAAATACCTGCTTATAAGACCCAAATAAGAGAGCACTTTATAGCACAGTCTGGAGAACGGTGATGATTTTTAATACTCTGTGCTTTTTTTCTATAAAAAAAGGTTTATATGTGTTCATTTGTAATGTTATGTATGTTTAGAGGTTTAATCATCACGAGTGCTGTATTTTTTGCTAACACCTGTCTGTGCAGCCGTGCTTTACAAACAAAAAGCTTACAATTACATCAGCACCTATCTCGCGGTGTTGTTCAAGCAGTACATGAATTATACACGTCTGGCACACAGTAAAAGCCACGGACTCATGAGCTTTTCATGGTTTTAAAACTGCACTGTATTAACGGGCAGATTCAGAAGTCTTATTAAAACTACAAATGCAAACAACAAATACACATTATTAGATTCAACTTGTCTTCCCACACAAGGAACATGAACAGGGAGCACCAGGAGGGAGAATTTCCAAACCCACATAGAAACTAATCAAAACGGTCCTTAGTAAGTTTCCTTGGGTCTGGTGTCCCCGGTACTGAAAGTTTGAACAATTATACACTCTCCGCTCTGTTCTCAATATAATATTCTGGTGCTAAGAATATCTCTTTCTACCTATGGCATATGACCAAACACTTAGGAATGGGTTTGGGTTTTTTGTTTTTTTTTTTAACTTTATTTATTTATTTTGAGAACACGTGAGTGAGGGAGGGCCAGAGAGAGAGAGAGGAAGAGAGAGAATCTCAAGCAGGCCCTGCACTGTCAGAGCAGAGCCGATGCAGGGCTTGAACTCACAAATTGTGAGATCGTGACCTGAGTCGAAATCAAGAGTGGACATTTAACCGACTGGGCCACCCAGGCGCCCATGAATGGGTTTGAAATGTCAAATCTTGCATAAAAAGATATTTAATCCCTTCTGTATAATAACCAGAGTGACTGACATCTGATACCAAAACGTGTATTCTTTTTCCTCTGAAAAGGAGCTAGAGCAACCCACTTTAAACTAAAGAGGAGAATTTGACTTTTAGGTATCTGAATATTCCAGCAAGAGAGAGAGACAGAAAGAGACACACAGAGAGAGAGCCTATCTCGTTAGAACTGAGAATTTGTTTGGCTGGGAACCGCCAGCTAGCATCCCTGGTCGTTCTTGACCTCAGCACTGTTGCCCTTTGAGGCCAAATGATTCTTTATAGTAGAGCGTGTCCTGTAATCTGTGGACACTATACCCTGCTCAGCAGCATCCCTGTCCTCTGTTCACTGATGCCAGTGGCATGAGCTGCCCACACCGTGACATAGAAAAATGTCTCCAGGCCTTGCAAGAGGTCTCCTGCAGGGCAAAATAATCCTAGTCTGAGAACCACTGCGGCTTATGATTTCACATCCGGGCCACGCTTCTATTAGACACAGAGTGCCAACTCTATGGATCACCTTTTACTTGCCAGACCCGTACTAGGCACGGAGTACATAATTACGAACTAGACAGTCCCTGTCCTGGGAGAGCTTAGGAGTGGGAGACACAACCAAAGCCTCCTCGCCCTGTGTAGCGTTAGGGAAGACAAGAGCAGTGTTCACCAAAGGCTTCTCTTTAGGTAACATTTAGATGATTATCAAGAAGGTGGAAAGGAATCCCTCACACAGGAAGATAAGAGAACATTCCAGTCGCAAAGGTCAAACTGGCTAAAAGCACACAGAGGAGCAAAAGCGTAGAATGTCCGTGGTGGGGTAGAACGTGGAAGAGGGCTGGTAGGACAGGACGGGGTGTGGGTCCCACTTCACAGGGCTCCACAGGGAGGGTGACCTATCGTTGATATAAGGAGTCACAGGTCAGAAAACGGGAGGGTGCCTGTTATACAGGGACCACAGTTATTTACCAACAACAACACAGGACAGCAACAGGCGAGAAAGAAGTTCTCAGATCACTAGCAAGACTTCTCCCAGCTTCATTTCCCCAACAAACCAAATTTGGAGGCTCTTTCCCTCATTTGCTCAGGAGGGTCCCCCACAGCCAAGGAACACCAAGTTTGGAGGGGTTTCAGATGAACATCCTGGCCTTCTAAAGAATGCATGAAGTGAAACAGGATTTGAAGATAATCTACATCTTTCTCCATGTAAAGATTTTATCAAATCAATTTTAAAATGTGTTTGATTAAAAAAAAAGTATATAAACATTGTCTTCAAAATCCTAGTTCCTAATAAACAACCATGAGAGGTTGACAACCGGTAGGAAAGTCACCAGCAAATTGGGGGCAGGAACCACTTCTCGGGTGTTTGCAGTCTGCTAATCTGTGATTAGGATATTAATGTCTTTTAAAGGAAATTGTCCACCCCTATGCAGGGCTCACCTTCCGAACAAGCAGGTGCTGAGGCTCAGTGGAAAGTGGGGGCCGTCCGCCCCGCTCCTTTTGATGGTAACAAGGCGTCCTGTAGGACCCATTTTCTAAACAAGATGTTGAATGTAATCGGTATAGGAAGGTCAGGCATCAAAAGGTCTGCGGAAGCAAACTTGATGCAGGAACATGCCACTGAATAAAACAAAAACACGCGGAGGAGGTGGGGTGTTACTCTGAAAGCAAAGAGCTAGGAAGTCACTTGTGAGTGACCAAATGCGCTGGCTTATACGATCACCATGCTTCTGCCACCCTGACCCACATCTTACTTGAGCCCTGGGGGAGTCCCAGCCAGGCCCCGGGCTGCACCTTGGAGCGCCCCCCCCCCCGCCCCCGCCAACACCCAGTGCCCCCAAGGACCCGCGGCTAGAACTCTCAAAGCTCATAAAGGTCAAGGCTCCAGAGAGTTCCCACCAACACCCGCTCGCCTGAGCCCTGGCCGCGCTCCAGGCGCCGGTTCCCGCCGAGCAGAGGAGTCCCCACAGCTCTAGCCCCCAGACGCACCGGCCGTCCCCGAGCCCCGAGGCGCCCCGGCCGCGGCTCACCCGGGACAGTCGCCCGCACCGCCACGGCCACCGCCACCTGAGTCCCCTGCTCCTCCAGATGCAACTTACGTCCTCACCCGGAAAAGCCAGCGACTCTTCCACCGGCGTCCACAGCCCGCCCCGCGCTCCAGGGACGGACACCGCCCGCGGCCACCTCCGCCGCAGTCCTCACTACCCCCACCCCCCGCCGTCGCCCTCGCCGGCGACCAGGTGGCCCAGCCTAGCTGCGTCCGGGACGCGCCCGGCGTTAGCAGCTCCGCGCGTAAAGCCGCCGCCGCGCTCTCCCGATTCAAATGAAAACAACCATTCGAATTTGGCGCTAAGCGCTGCGATTGGACGCGGCGGTGCGGAGGCAGACCAATGGGCAAGGAGCGAGGGCGGGCGGGGGCGGAGCTAGCGGGGAGGGCGGGGGGGGGGGAGGGCGGGCTTCCCGTGAACCTGGGGCGCTTTCTCAGGGTCCTCACCCGGGACAGAGTAACACCGGGGACAGAGTAACAAGGGTGGAAGTGGGACATGGTCTCACTGCCGCGAAACCCGTCTCGCCTCCTTTTATTTAAGGACAAACACAGTTGTACACAATATGCGACTCATTGCTGGAAGGTTTGGAAAATTTTAAAGTTCCCATAGCTCCCCAATGATAACCGACTATTACAAGCAATCTCTTGTGTCCTTTCCCAGCTATGCAGGTACTAGTCTCTTTCAAAAACACACTAAAAAAGCATGGTATGCACATTGTTCTGTATTTTGTGTTCTCTGCTTCCTTCGTCCCGTGGACATTAATCTTGAGCACACGTTCCCCCTTTCACTTTCTTTTTGATGGCTGCAGAGCATTCGATTTTAGAAACCATAATTTCCTTAATCACGACTATTGCTATCCATTTATACTGAGGTTCCCAGTATTTTCCTCTTAGAAAACAAATTCTCCAATTGTGCCTTACAACAAGAAGGGCTTCTAAAATAACCACAGGATTGCCTCCTAGAGCCACCTGCCTGGGGGGGGGGGGCGGGGAGGGCGCTCCTGTGGCACATGAAATGGGTTCATCATTGCTTTAAAATGAATTGACAAATGAACTTTGAAGCTTCCTGCTCCTGAGGGCTAAGTCAGAGATGGACCGCCTTCAGGAATATGGAATCGCTCCTAGGAAGGAAACGTGAATGTGTAGGACCTCCAACTCCTAATTGTCTGGGACAAGGCTGATGTAGGTAATTTGAATGCATGGATGCTATTAACCTTCTTTAGGGGATTAGTTTCCATTTCCGCCCCCTTTACGCTACCACAGAAAGCGCATCTCTGAACCACCCCCGAAAACGCTACTTCTGTCACTCTAATTACTGCTTCCTATCAGGGACGGCTCTGTGACCTTGCTGGGGCAGCCTAATTAGAACGGGGAGGTGCTGAACTTCCTGTCAAATCATCTTACCCACACTCCGAAGTACACGGAGTCAGCGCTCTAGACAGAGCGGGAGTTACAGGAAGACTTAGGGGGTTGGCAAAGTGCCAGACCCGCAGGACAGTCCCCTTAAACCGTTTGGTGGCCTACTTCAGCGGTGGGGCTTTCGGCTGGGTTTGAAGCTTGGCTCACCACCTAAGATTTCTTTGAAAACGCAGATGTCACTCCTGTGAGGAGAATCCCACGCCCCATCTGCAGGGCTGGCATCTGGACCCCCAGCCCCGCTCCAACACCATCAGAGTCTCGAATAGAGTGTAGAGTGGGGACCCCGTTAGAGCAACGGGCACCCCAGATGGGCAGGAAAAGGCTTTGGCCTGAGGGCTTGTCAGGGTATCCCCTGCCAGATGCTCATAGCGCTCACACACCCGCGGTCAAATCAATCAGGCCAAGAAAGTGTCTCCAGGGGACTTCCCTGTCCTTGGACCCCTTCTCCTTGTGCGCCCCCCCCCCCCCGCCACCTTCACTTGCCTGAAATTTACTTGGGGAGGGGCACCTGGGCGGCTCAGTCTGTTAAATGTCCAACTCTTGATTTCGGCTCAGGCAGTGTGATCTCATGGTCCCTGAGTTCGAGCCCCACACTGGGCTCCGCGTTGATGGTATGGAGCCTGCTTGGGATGTTCTCTCTCTCCCTCTCTCTCTGCCCCTTCAGCTCTCTCTCTCTCTCTCTCTCTCTCTCTCTCTGTTTTTCAAAATATATAAATCAACTTTAAACAATTAAATTCTTGAAATCCACTTGGAGGATGGCTCCAGGCATCTAATAAGGGACCATTTGACAATCCTTTTCAGTTCCACATCCATCCACCTGATGAGAGGGTGTATTTCCATTATAGGGCATATGTTTAGAAGGTATTTATCACCTTTGAAATGCGTGTGTTGTTTGGTCATCTGTGTTCCAGTAAATAGTATATTCTGTGATCTCTGACACTTCATCCAGGAGAAAAGGTGGGGAGAGGGCGGTACAGGGCAGGGAGGTCCAGGCGCCCCTCCCAGGCAGGCTGCGCCCCCATAAGTGTGGTCGGTCCTGGCTGAGTCTCACCCCGGCACCCCGGGAACTGCCCTTGCCAGGTGCTCCAAGCCCACAGGCGCCCTCAAGGCTGCAGGAAGAGGTCATGGTACCAACCATCACCGGAACTGCTGTCTTCCTTCCTAACTTCCCTTCCCCTCCAGGTCTCTTAATCACATCCCTCCTCCAGCCAGCTTTCTAGTTTCCAGGGAGGAGGAGGGCCTTACAGTGGGGGTAGGGACAGCACAGGTGGCCAGGGGTGGGGCTGGGATCCTTCTGAAATGGATCTGGCGTGTTCTTCTTTCTCGAAGGTGAGCTACACCACTGAGACCCTGGAGACCCCTAGACGTCCAGTGGCCGTCAGCTTCAGCCACAACACCCAAGCACTGACCCAGCCCCAGGCCGCTTGCCTGGCTTCAACCACCAGCTCTAAAGCTGGGCTATCTCCCCAGGGCCCCCAAGGCCAGGTGTGCCCAGCCCCCTGAGCAAGACCCCGGTTGCCTCTCACCCAGCTCTTTGGCCCACGTTCCGCAGATGGGTGGGCAGGTGGCCTATGGTGTTGGGTGGTCCCTGACTCCCCAACCTCTTCCCACACTGGGTCACCTGGGCCTTTCTTCCTGGCTTGTCAGGGAGGCCAGTTCCATCTACGCCCCAGCACGTGTGTGGGACCACAGCTCAACGTAGTCCTTACGCTCCACTAACCCGGAGAAAAGAGGAACCCGAACACTGATCTCTACTCTCTGAGTTTAGAAAAAGAAACTGGGACAAAGTATGATATCGAAAAACATGAAAGAAATTTTGAAAAACTTAAAAAAATGTTTATTTAATTTCGAGAGGCAGAGAGAGTGTGCACATGGGCAGGGCGAGAGGCAGAGAGAGAGAGGGAGAGAGAGAGAATCCCAAGCAGGCTCTGAGCTGTCAGTGAGAGCCCGACACGGGGCTGGATACCAACCACGAGATCATGACCTGAGCCGAAATCAAGAGTTGGATGCTTAGCCAACTGAGTCACCCAGGCACCCCGAAAAACTTCTTTTTTATCAAGAAGCTAATACTATATGCTGTCATGATAGAATATTTGGATAATATACAAATGTAGAAGGAAGAAAAATTTACCCTAAGATAAAGAACAACAAAAAAAGCAGTCACATTTTTTGTCTCTGTAATGTTTATTTTGCATGATAAACATCTCTGTGTGTACCCATACCTTTTTTTAAAATTTAAATTCCAGTTAGTTAACATACAGTGTACTATTGGTTTCAGGAATAGAATTTGGTGATTCATCATGTACATACAATACCCAGTGCTCATCACAACAAGTGTCCTTGAACGGGTAAAGAAGATGTGCTATCTATCTATCTAGACACACAAATGGAATATTACTTGGCAATCAAAAAGAATGAAATCTTGCCATTTACAACAGTGTGGATGGAACTAGAGTGTATTATGCTAAGTGAAATATGTCAGAGAAAACAAATGCACGTTCCATTTTACTTCTTACGCTTTCATTTAGCCTTATCATGTAAGCGTTTTCTCATTCATTCTTGGTGAATATCACCCTGATAACCCTATTTCCACTGTGTTCCAACATTTAGGTTTTTTCCTAACATTTAATTATTACAAATAATGCCGTGATGAAGTGATGAAGATCTTGAGCAGAAACCTTGTAATAGATGATGTTCTTAGTTTCTGTCCTCCAAAATCTAGTTGCTGGATCAAATAATATTTGCTTCATATCCTCTAACTGCTTGCTTTTCAAAAAGGATCGTAACAATTTATCCACCCAGGTCCGTGCTTAAGAATGCCTGTCTTACCACCAGCTCTTTGCTTTCACATTGTATTATTTTTTTAATTAAAAAAAATTATTTTAGGGGTGCCTGGGGGCTTAGTCGGTTGAGGGTCTGACTTACACTCAGGTCATGATCTCACAGCTGGTGAGTTTGAGCCCCATGTCAGGCTCTGTGCTGACAGCTTGGAGCCTGGAGCCTGCTTCAGATTCTGTGTCTCCCTCTCTCTCAGCCCCTCCCCTGCTCATACTCTGTCTCTCTCTCTCTCTCTCTCAAAAATAAATAAATGTTAAACTTTTTTTTTAAATATAACAAAACGGGTATCAACTCTATCAGTTGGTTTAATACCTTTAAGTGGCCTTCATTAACCTATTAAAACAAAAAGGTTTTAACAGTTCCACATGCTTTCACAGAATGCCTCCAAATATTATCAAACACAAAAGACAAAGTGGAAAAGTTATGCATAGCATGCGATGCTTATCTAAGAAATGGGCTTATGGGTATGCATGTTTATTTGCTCTTATTAAAAAGAAACAGTAGCGGGGCACCTGGGTGGCTCAGCTTCGACTTCGGCTCAGGTCCTGATGGGTTCGAGCCCCGCGTCAGGCTCTGTGCCGACACCTTGGAGCCTGGATCCTGCTTCAGATTCTGTGTCTCCCCCTCTCTCTCTGTCTCTCTGTCTCTCTCAAAAATAAACATTAAAACAATAATAAAAAGAAAAAGAAACAATAGGAAGATAAACCATATAATGGAAAAATGAAGGACAGAGGACAGAGAGAGAAGCTAGATTTCTCCGAGCCCACCATGTTTGATAGATTGGACTTGTGATCATATTAATATTTACATAAATATAAAACCAATTAAGCCAAAGAAGCAGAAAGCCCTTTAAGTAGATGTTAAAATAAAACTAACTGTATATCAGGCAGCAACACAGTCACGCACAAAACAATAATTGGAAGTGATTTGGATAATAATTTAATGGTACAACCCTTGTTAGCAGTCGTATTGGCAGTAACACTGACACCATTATTCTGAGCTTGTATATGATAATAGGATAAAGCAAGTAAGTCATTTTGTGCAGATCACCAGGAAGAAAGTTTTTCAGCCTAAAAAAGGGACGTAAATATGGAATCCAAGAGTGAAGAGTTCCATGGCTACACCACCAAGTACTAGGGATCCTCACCCCGAATTTAGTTTGTATCTAGAGACTGATGACGTTATGCCCATCCATCACAGGGTATGACAAGGCTGGCGATCTGGGCTGCCTGGGTGGCTCAGTGGGTTAGGAGCCAGACTCTTGATTTCGGCTCAGGTCAGATCTCAGGGTTTGTGAGATCAAGCCCAGCCTTGGGCTCTGTGCTGACAGTGCGGAGTCTGTTTGAGATCCTCTCTCTCCCTCTCTCTCTCTCTCTGCGTCTCCCCTCCAAAATAAATAAATAAACACTTTCTAAAAGAGGAAAAGATTGATGATCCTCATAATTGAGGTCTCTGTGGGGAGCAGGGCGGCTCTGAGCTTGCTTCAGAGAGTAGGGAGAGGAGCTGGCTAGGTTTTCGTTGTGGTCAGGATGGGGCTGGTGGCAGGGGCTGGCTCTTTGAAGGTGGGGGGACTTGGGCTTTCTCACCAGCTCACCCAGAGGTGGGGCGGACGGGGAGCGAGGGGTGAGGCTGCAAAGCTGTCAGCAGTCAAACCTCAAACAACGAGTCCAACTCCCTGTTACATTAAGTAAATTTTGAATTGGATATGTCAGTATGAACTCATGCTGAATCGTCTATTTTAAAATTTAAGAATAGAGTAATACTTCCTGATACATTCCCTGAAAAGACCTTGCACTTACTCAATGTTACGGGTCTCCTTACCACATAGATTGTGGCTGCTTGATGCTATTTCCCACTAAAAGGAACCCAGGTTCCCTGTACAAATGCTAGACTCCATATGAGGGACAGGGACCATGCTGGATGACGCTAGGACATTTCATCACCCGGAAAAGCAAGGATGTGCCTCAAGGACCACTGGGATCATGTCTAAAGGACCCAGGAACCACTGGCAAGGGCCCCACCCCTAGGCCCACAGTGGGGAAACTGATCTTCAGTAAAAAAATAACTACAGTGGATTGAAACACATAAGATGCATTTACATTCCTCAAGTTCACAATGACTCCTTAACAAAAAGAAAGAAAAGAAACTCTCTGGACACCTTCGGACAATGGAAGACCAGCCCATTCCGGCAAAGAAAGGAAGGAAAGTAAGCTTTTGTCTGCCTCTCTTGTGTGAAAAGGTGCCTCCCCGCCACCACATAGTTGGATATGGAAAGTCTCTCTTTGTAGATAACAGACAATAAATGCATGGAAAAGAGGAAAATATAGTAGAATATCCCAACTAAACACACCCTTAATGAAAACATAAAAGAAACATGAAACATAAAACATAAAAAATGAAAACATTCGGACCTCTGTCTGAATGGTCGGAGAAAATAAACTGGAATGGGATTTGGCCCCCAGAGGCCCCCAGAGGGAGCGCTCAGTGTACAGGAAACAGGTGGGACAGCAGAACCTTTTAAACAGCACCAATGGGATGCAGTAGTGAAACCCAGACTGCAGCAACTCTGCAGGACAATGAACATGCGCCTTTAGTGTAATGCAAGGAAATAAAAAAGAGAACGAGGGACCCTACATACTTAAGGAACGGATCGGAAGGTCACGGGCTTCAGCCATGATGGAGTAAACTGGCCTCAGACCTCCCACTGCCAACAGTTGTAAGACCGAACAAACTACTTAAGGCAGCTCTTTGCAGGAACTTGGCCAAGGGGGCCGCACAGACTTGTCCCTGAGAGAAGGAAGCCCATGCGTCCCACTCCAGTGTCTGCAGGGCGTGTGGGAGAATAGTGGGAGGTGTGGGCGTGGGGGAGAGTAGTGATCTCACCTTGCGGAGGGAGCAGTGACTGGGGTCTGGGGAGGCTGAGACAGGTGGATTTGTGGGGTACGGGGCTGCCCCGGGCCCTTAGCCAAGGGCTGGATTGCACAGGTGCAGGGAAACTCTGCAGGACCTGGCAGGAAACAGCCACTGAAAGAAAACTGTGTCCACCTAGCCGTCTACATCCAGGGAACACATCCTGTTAAAGCAAGGGTGAAGGAGACACTTGCAGATAAATAAAAACCAAGAGAGCTAGAACTCATTGCCAACACACCAGGGAAATGCAATTTAAAACCACACCGAGATACCGTTACATGCCCATCGAAACAGCTAAAATTAAAAAGTCCAAAAACAGCAAATACTCGCGGGGGGGGGGGGGGGAAGCGGAGAGCTCATCACTGCTCGTGGGAACATAGTGGCACAACCGTGCACAAAACTCCTGGATGGATCCTTGTAAAGCTGAATACACATCTTCCCCACAATCCGGCAACTCCACAACTCACAATCTGCCGAACAGAAATGAAAGCATATCGCCACAAAAGGACTCGGATAAGCAGCTTTGTTCATTCTATCCAAAACCTGGGAACACTCCAGCATCTATCAACAGGGTATTTCCTCACAGGATACGTTATGGCATAAGCTGTGTTACATTCACACGGTGGAACGTACTACAAAGGGATAAAAAAAGAACGAGGTTTTGGATTACGGCACATGGCGACTGAAATACGTTGACGTCATGAGATCATGACCTGAGACCAAATCAAGAGTCCAACCCTTAACCAACTGAGCCACCCAGACGCCCCCAAAAAGGGTTTGTAAAATCAAATATAATTTATGAGTCCTTTTTGGACCCGGTTTAGAAAAATAAACTGATAACATTTCTATGAGGCGGTTGGAAAAATGGAGGCACAGACTGAATACCTGATGGTCCTAAGGAGCTATTTGTGCTGTGACAATCGTATTAGTATTGCGACAGAGGTATTGTGTTAAAGGAGTCCTTGTCTATTAGAGGATCACACTGGAATATTTATGGAGGAAGAGCTAGGATATCTGGGATTTAGTGTAAACCAGTAGGGGTCAGAGGGGCCAGTGGAAGTGTCCTGGGGGCACAGCTGACCCCAGATGGCCATGGATGTCAATTGTTGGAGCTGGGGGATGGGTACTGGGGATTCATTACGTCACTATCACCACTTTTGTATATGTGTAAGCTTTCCCATGAGAAAGGTTTTTTTTCTATTTTATTTTACTTTATTTTATTTTATTTTTATTTTATTTATATATAATTTATTGTCAAATTGGTTCCCATACAACACCCAGGGCTCATCCCAACAGCTGCCCTCCCCAATGCCCATCACCCACCTCCCCTCCCTCCCACCCCCCATCAACCCTCAGTTTGTTCTCAGTTTTTAAGAGTCTCTTGTGGTTTGGATCCCTCCCTCTCTAACCTTTTTTTGTTTTTTCTTCCCCTCCCCCATGTCTTCTGCTAAGTTTCTCAGGATCCACATATGAGCGAAAACATATGGTATCTGTCTTTCTCTGCCTGACTTAGTTCACTTAGCATAATACCCTCCAGTTCCATCCACGTTGCTGCAAATGGCCAGATTTCATTCTTTCTCATTGCCAAGTAGTATTCCACTGTGTATATAAACCACATCTTCTTTATCCATTCAAAATCAAGTGTAGCCAACAGTGAGAATACAAGGAAGCATCTCATGGGGGGGGGGGTCCCTCTTCGGCAGGAGTGGGCAAAGCCTGGAGAGGCCAGGGGAAACCCACCCCCTTCCTGACGCGGAAATGCCTGGGTCCTCTGCTAAATTCAGTCTCTGGGCGATGGACCGGACCTACCTCCCCCCTTCCTGCCCCTCGGCAGCCCCAGGCCCACCGCTTGCATCTTCAAGGACACACCCCTGCGCGGCCAGAGGGACCCTGTGCCGAGCCCCGCCCGCCTCTCAGAAAAGGGGTTTCTATTTAAAAATGTAAAGGACATTAATTGCCAACATCTCGAACAAAACTTCAGCTTTTCCCGCTTCTTTTAAAAGGGCAAAACATCAGGCCACCTCCATCAGGCCGGCCTCCACCATCTGCCCGAGCCCAGGGTCCGGAGCGGCAGCCGCCCTGTCCCCGCCTCTGCGTCCCCTCCCGGTGCCTCCCGCCCCAGGAGCAGAGGGGCCCGGCAGCCGCTGAGCCTACGCGGACCCGGAGCGCGATGGCTGGGGCCGCAGCGCCACCTGGTGACCAGGTCGGACCAGCTCGCCCTTCGCCTGGAAAAGCGCGCTCTTTGGGCAGGTGACTTCCAAGTGTGCACAGGCCCGGGACCTGTGCTGCGCCCTGCGCGCGGAGGTTGCTGCCAACTCCCTGTGTCCTAGGTCACACCAGAGAGCGCAGCGTTCGTGCCGCTTTAGAAGGAGGACAGTTCCGTGTTTCCACCTGACCTTTGTGCTTGAGGGCACGGCCCTGTGCAGAGCCATGCAGAGCCCAGCGGATGGGAACAGGACAGCCTGTGCTGAGGCGGGGGACCGCACTGTGTCTCCTGGCCGGCTGCACGGTGCCCAGGCAGGGGCCCCGGAAACCCCGAGCGTCCTGTCTGCACCATACCTGGAATCACGGATCGTCTTCAAAACAAAACCCAAACGAAGGACGGCTCGAGTAGGATTGATGGGAACATAAACCGTCGTCATCTGAAAAGCTCTGTATGAAGTTAAGCGCAAGTCGGTTCCAAATGTTTTCGGAGGAACGTCTTCTGGCTTCTGAAACCTTTGAATCCACATTTCGATGTGGAGCTAATTGTCTTGATCAATTTACTGTTGCTATAAATAATAATAATAATTTGTTGTTTGGAAACTTTTAACTTTTTATTATAAACGTATTAGTTTGAGGGGCACCTGGGTGGCTCAGTAGGTTAAACGTCCAACTTCGGTTCAGGTCATGATCTCGCGGTCCGTGAGTTCGAGCCCAGCGTCGGGCTCTGTGCTGACAGCTCAGAGCCTGGAGCCTGTTTCAGATTCTGTGTCTCCCTCTCTCTGACCCTCCCCCGTTCATGCTTTCACCATGTGGAAAAGGTGAATAAGGCAGCCCATGTGGTCAATAGCACACAATCCTTGGGGGACAATACCCAAGAGACTCACTAATGCAGCATGCCACATGCCGCGGCCGCTTCCCCATGGTAGGTGGTGACAGAGCAGTACCCATCTAGGGGACGATCTCAGTAATCACCCTGAGCAGTAGCCGTGTCCTGGGATATGGACGCGAGTGGACCCCATTTGTTAGAGTGCTATTTCTCTGCTGCTGGAAACGTCCTCCAGGTGAGCTTTGGAGAAAGATTGAACTGAAAGATTTGCGGGATGATAGAACGTGTTTGCGTGAGCTTACAGAGTTAACATAATTATCATTTGATTGAGGGCCTGCCCTATGTCAGTCACTCCGCTCAGCATTGCAGGTTCCTGCTGTGCCCTAGATACCGCCACACCGGGGTCAAGGGACAGAGGCGTGGGTGAAATTTCAGGGAGTGTTCACTCTCGGGGGCTGCTGAAGTTTCACTCGCGTGACCCCGAGAGCGAGCACCTCCTTAAATTTTGCGCCCCCCCCTCCACCTGCACAGGTGCCTCTCTCATCCAGCCCTGATTTTACAAATGAGGAAACCAGAGCACGGAGGAGGTTCATTATGCTTCTGTGTGTCATCACAGAATATGGGGAATTTTTCCAGCTTTGTTTCACTTTGGCGACCTTACTCTTAACAGCTCAGCTATGCGGTTTCTTCTTGGGGCTCTAGGTTTTTTTGGCTCCCCGAAGTGTTTATTTTTGCTTCAAGGCTCAGTTGCCTCCCCTCCCAGGTATCTCGACTACTGGAAGCTTACTTGATTACAAAGCAGTGGGGAAGGAGCTCGGGGGAGCCTGGGTGGCCCGAGCTGTGAGTCCCCGCTTGGGCCTTGGGGGCTGAGTGTCCACCTAAGGGTTAAGGCTTCTGTGGCCTTGTGGACGGGGCCTGGCCGCACACAGCAGCCCTGCCCTATGGGAAATCAGTCCTCACTCTTGTCTCCACCCCACCGAGGCCTCTCTTGCCTCTGACGCTTATCAAAAACGGAAGCTTTATTTCCCATTATCGTGTACTACCGATAATGATGCTAGTAACGTTGAAAACCGCAGCCGTGCCTCCCACGTGTCGTGAGCCAGGCATGACAACACTCCCTTTCACGCACAGTCTCACTAGCCTTGGTGACAACGTCACGCAGGAGGAATCATCCCCATTTCACAGATGGGCATTTGAGCTCGGAGAGCGAGTAACTTGGTCGGCGTCAATAAGCAATCTGCGGCGGAGCACGGGACATGGGGTTCCCGTGTGTGTAAAAGGAGCCCCGTCTCCATGCATTCCTAAGGGAAGGAGGCTGCTTCTGCCTCATTTGCCTTGTGTGCTTGGGCTAATGCTGCACTAAAGCCTTCTCGGGGGGTGTGGAAGAAGTGGTTCATGGTGAGGTGGAAAGACCGGAAGTAAGTGCCAAGTTAATCACGCTGCCAGAAGGTAAGAATAAGACCGAGGAGAAGCCAGAACCTCCAGGACCAGGGTTTGCCCCCTGTCACGGGCTCCACCCGCCTCGGAACAGACTCGGGGAAATGGCTGGACCCAGGAGCCCGCTGTTCCGTTTCCATGACACAGGCACCTAGGAACTCAGAACGTCTAGCGCGGTTCTTGATGTTTAAAATGACCACTTCATTAACATTCTGGAAGTACTCTTTTTTTCAACAGCAATGTCCATTCGTAAGCGGGTGTTTATTCCCATTACAAATAATGACCAGGTTCATTTCTGAGACGTGATCGAAGTGATAAACATTCAGGTTTTTTTCTTTTTCTCATATCTGCACGATATCCATAAATCTTCTTTTGTTGTGGAAATGCATCGTCACAAGTCAGCAGCAGCTTTGGAGAGCTGTGGACCTGGATTTACATTTCTTCTTTACTGCTTACCTGTGCTATGGACCTTCTCAAGGGATGCGGCGGGGAGGAGGCTTGTCCTTGGCTGGGACAGGGGTGCGGTGGGGAGGAGGCGTGTCCTTGGCTGGGACAGGGGTGCGGCGGGGAGGAGGCTTGTCCTTGGCTGGGACAGGGGTGCGGCGGGGAGGAGGCGTGTCCTTGGCTGGGACAGGGGTGCGGCGGGAGGAGGCGTGTCCTTGGCTGGGACAGGGATGTGGCGGGGAGGAGGCGTGTCCTTGGCTGGGACAGGGGTGCGGCGGGGAGGAGGCGTGTCCATGGCTGAGACAGGGATGTGGCGGGGAGGAGGCGTGTCCTTGGCTGCCAGGAGCTCACAGCCAGGAGAGCGAGGTATTTCTTGTGCGGGTCTTCTGACTCCTCCCTCCTAAGGGGAGCCTCTGGTGACCAAAGGGGCACTTGGCCATCACATGGACAATTGAGACCCAGAAGCTTCCTCTTTTTAAAACAATGATTACAGTCATATAAGGAATCTCAAAACTCATTTCTCAAGGCAAAAATAATAGCAACTTTTGGTGTTTATTGTGAATTACATGAGCTAAAATGTGTCAAATGGTTGTTACGAGCTGGACTGTATCCCTTCCAAATACATACGTTGGTGTTCTAACTCCTGGTTTCTCAGAATGTGACTGTATTTGGAGCTAAGGTCTTTCAGGAGGTAATTTAAATTAAAACGAGGTTAAGTGGGTCCCAACCCAGTATGACAGGTGTCTTCAGAAGGAGAGGAGACTAAGACACAGGCACATGTCAAGGACGGCCCCGCAAGGACAGAGGGAGAAAGAGGCTGTCCACGTGCCCATCAGAGGGGCCTTGGACGAGGCCGACCTTACCAACCCCTTGACCTTGAACCTCTAGCCTCCAGAGCTGTAAGAAAACACATTTCTGTCATTTGCCCTCTCTGTGTGCTTTGTTGTGGTTCCTGAGCAGACTTACGCGATGGCTCTCCCAAGTCCTAGTATAGATTAGACACTCAGGAAGTCCCGATTTCTCTTTTCTTTTCTTGTCTTTTTTGGGAGGCACCAGATTTTATTAACTCACCTTCTTGAGATCAGAAATTGTGCCATGTTCGTTTCAGTGTCAGCAATGTGTAGCACACACGCAAAGCTTACAGCTTAAAGGAATCCAGACGTGATTTCTCAAAGCGTATCATGTGGCACGGAGTCCCCAAAGACACTGCATTCGAAAAAGGGTCCCCTGGTCAGATGACTTCGGGAAACACTGTGTAGCATATTCTCTGACTGAAGATTTATT
The DNA here is from genome assembly GCF_007474595.2 of Lynx canadensis. Taxonomy (NCBI): domain Eukaryota; kingdom Metazoa; phylum Chordata; class Mammalia; order Carnivora; family Felidae; genus Lynx; species Lynx canadensis. The sequence continues at coordinate 4,507,983 of NC_044313.2, read as the reverse complement.
GCACACACCGCCCAGGAGGACAGGAGGCTCTCAGAGGCTCTGCGGTAAGAAATAAGCGGTGAAATTCACCACCTCTCAAGTCTGGTTGAGCATGACTCTTGTGAAACGACGGGCAATGGTCTTCATCATCTTCAGCCTCAAGGGCTGACTGCATTACTACTTACATCACGACAGAAATGGGTCAGCAAAGCTGCAGGCGATGCACAGAGACCAGCCCAGAGTTTTGAACGGCCGTGTTTAACTAGGCACCTATTTAGTGAAGACGGATGTAGTGTCCGTGTGCTAGACCCTCTTCCTGGGCTTTTTCCCCCCTTTCCCTGACTTTATCTCGTTGAATCCTCACAATGGCCCACGCCCCTCTCTCTTCTCACTCTCTCTGCGTCTGAAGAATATATCAAATGGGGGCTGGTTTATGAAGACTTGTAGGCATAATGTAATATTTTGCACCACTGTTTGGATCCGTTTGTCCATTAACTTCAGGCTGACCGTTTTCTGTGCCAGTTTAAAACCCTCTCTAATTAATACTATTCACCAAAGACAAACGAAGGCAGGATATTGGTAACGGCCAGCTAAGAAACTTTCCGAGACCTGCCAACAGCGGACCACGAAATGCCCCTTTGCAGTGGGCATGGATGAATGGCACCAGCCCTGGGCAACCCGTGTGAGTCTTGCAAACCTGACATTGAGCAGAAGGAGCCAGGTACAAAAGAACAGATGCTGTGGGCTCCCTTCTTTGTGAAAGTCAAAACCACACAAGGCCAGTCTATGGGTTTGCAGTCACCCTTCAGTGGCGGGGACGCTGGGAAGGGTCACACGGGGGCTTTGGGGCTGGCACAGTCTTTGTCTTGTTCTGGGTGCTAAGGCAAGGCGGTATTTCATCTGTGGGCATTTACTGAGCTGAATTCTTGTGATTTGCACACATTCCTATCAGTATTTTATATTCCAGTAAAACATTCCTAACGGAAAAAAGAAAACACAAATGAAGCTGAGTTCCATTCTTATTTCTTGGAGGAGATACAGCTTTCTTAGTTAGCTTCTTGATAACGTAACCATTTTAGGTTCAATAAAGACTTCCAGACTTCCAGAGAAGCTCTTTAACAGACATTCCCGAGGCAGTAGCTCCTACAGGAGAGAAATGGGATCACTCTTCTCTGTTTCCTCAGCTCCTCGTCTGGCCTCAACCTCCCCGACAGCCCCAGCCCGCACCGTCCCCCCCCACCCCCCGCCAGCCACTCACAGCCAAGGGGGTAAGCTTGGCTTTGAGCTTTCCTCCGGCATTGGACTTCTTAAATCGTTTCCCTTATTCTCTGTCAGTCTCTTGTCTTGCTGTCTGATCCCCGCTTTTCCTTTTCCTTCGAAACTGGAAGAGGGCCAGTGGCCGGGGGGCGCTGCTGGAAGCAGTCTCCCTGGGTGCTCCCCTCCTGGAAGCCATCTCCCTGGGTGCTCCCCTCCTGGGCCCTGCCCTGCTCTGTGGCCCATTGGAGACCTCGCTTTGGCCCGCCCCCGATTTAGTGTGTCCCAGACAGATCCCACTGACCATCCCCACGTGGGCGGCAGGCGGGATTATCGTATACTATGGGAATGAACTTCCATTTCAGAAGCCACTGGGCCTCTCTCTTGTTCGTGAAAGTTTACATTTCTCAGCCTCTGCGACCAGCTCCGACTTGCTCCTAATTGCTGGGGTAATGGGTGTAATCATCAGGCCCGGGATGATGGACGAGGCCGTTGCGCGGGCGTTTGCCCGTCTGCGAGCGTGGAGGGCCGTGTAACCGAGGGGGGGAGCCCCCGAATCCCAGGGCAGCCCCTTCGTTCTGCTGCCCGACGCCTCTTAGCACCCGAAACAGCTTTCCTTTTAGACGTGGGGGGGGGGCGTCAGGCGGGGAGAGGTGAAGTCAAGTGGCTGTTCTGGAGCTGTCTCTTCATCAGGATGATACTTGGGCCGAGGCGACCGCCTGTGTAAACGTGGAAGGTGATTTCACAATTTGCTCTCAGGCCACTGAAGGGGAGCTGTTGACTTCTGCGTTTTTACAGCAGCTAAATCACAGCCGGGACGTTCCAGAGCTCAGCAAACCGTCATGATTAGAAACAAAAGTTAGTTTCAGTGCCACGCACTAAATTAACGTGAAGACTTTACTGGCTCCATAGAGAAAGGTCTCTGCATCTCGGGTCTTGGGGAGACTCAAGGACCTTGGGCAGGGGTGGGGTTGGGGCTCGCTCAGGGTGTCAGGTGGGGGCGGGGCTCACCCAGGTGGGTCAGGCAGGGGCGGGGCTCACTCAGGTGTCTCAGGTGGGGGCTCATTCAGGTGTATCAGGTGGGATTAGGGCTCGCTCAGGTGTGTCAGGTGCGGGTGTGACTCATTCAGGTGTGTCAGGTGGGGGCGGGGCTCACTCAGGTGGGTCAGGCGGGGGTGGGGCTCACTCAGGTGTGTCAGGCGGGGGCGGGGCTCTCTCAGGTGTCTCAGGTGGGGGCTCATTCAGGTGTATCAGGTGGGATTAGGGCTCGCTCAGGTGTGTCAGGTGGGGGAGGGACTCCCTCAGGTGTGTCAGGTGCAGGTGTGACTCATTCAGGTGTGTCAGGTGGGGGCGGGGCTCACTCAGGTGTGTCAGGTGGGGGTGGGGCTCGCTCAGGTGGGTCAGGCAGGGGTGGCTCTTGCTCAGGTGGGTCAGGCGGGGGAGGGACTCCCTCAGGTGTGTTAGGCGCAGTTGTGACTCATTCAGGTGTGTCAGGCGGGGACGGGGCTCACTCAGGTGGGTCAGGCGGGGGTGCGGCTCGCTCAGGTGGGTCAGGTGGGGGTGGGGCTCAGTCAGGTGTATCAGGCGGGGGAGGGACTCCCTCAGGTGTGTCAAGGGAGGGTGTGACTCACTCAGGTGTGTCAGGCGGGGGCGGGGCTCTCTCAGGTGTCTCAGGTGGGGGCTCATTCAGGTGTATCAGGTGGGATTAGGGCTCGCTCAGGTGTGTCAGGTGGGGGAGGGACTCCCTCAGGTGTGTCAGGTGCGGGTGTGACTCATTCAGGTGTGTCAGGCGGGGGCGGGGCTCACTCAGGTGTGTCAGGTGGGGGTGGGGCTCGCTCAGGTGGGTCAGGCCGCCTCCTGCTGGGGTTTGCAAATGGTTTCAATGTAGGAGTAAGGTTGATTCGGCGCCGTTATGCTTGGCCCTCCCTTCAGTTTCTGCAAAGTAATGGATGGAAACGGAAAACGGAGAAAACAGAAAAATGAAGTGAGTCTGGAACAAGGGAGCTAAAGGGCCTCCCACGACCCCACTTTCTCCTTCCCCATTCCCTCGGCCTCATTCTCGTGTTCCTTTTCTCACTCCTATTCTAACTTGGGTCTTCAGTCATGGCGTTTCTTGATTCTCCCTTTCTCAGGAAGCGCCCTGTGCACCCGCACCCCGTCAGCTCGGAGGGGTGAAGGGGCCCGGCAGG